>NC_060150.1:16279660-16321889 GCF_021292245.1 Micropterus dolomieu | reverse complement strand
GGGGGGGGGAATAAATTACCGTTTGGAATAATTCATATGTATTCCGAATAAAATATTAAAACAAGTAATTCTGATGAAAAATATAAAGTAAATAACTCCGATCAGTATCTGATCTAGTGATCTATATTGCCGGCTTTACAGAGTTTTGTTTATTAAAACCTACCAAAGAACACTGCTTAGAAAGGGCAGCATTAATAGTATATCCACAGCACCCACTCAGTCACACTTGGCAACAGATTTTCAGATTTTTTTTCTCAAATAAGTGCAGTTGAAGTCTTTTCAAATGTCTTATGCTCTATTTGTTGAAAAAAGGGGGGAGAAAAATCCACTCACGGTGTCAATGTCCATTAAATAATGACAACAACAAAAAAAACAACCCCAAAAAAGAAGGTGATCTTTGAGATCAGGCGGGGACAGTCCTGGTCCTGGTTGTCTATTCTTTCTGGGCTCACGAGGGCCTCAACAGGAAAAACAGAATCCCCAATCCTCCCTGTGTGTGTGTAAACGAAACCATGCAGTCCACCTCAGGAAAAAAATAGATTTGCTGGAAATCACGATGGAAGCTTCGTGGATGTCACTCTTATTCATTGTGTTGCAGTTTGTCCCCTCTGTTATTGTTAGACATGGAGAGGGGGAAGGCGCTTCAGTCCCATTTCTAAATATACAAAATGCCTGCTCCTTTGTTTCTTCAATCAAACACAGGATAATTAAGGGGGAATTTTTTGGAGGGGGAAGAGAAAAAATATTAAAAAACAATACTTGGTTTCCTCTTGGTGTGTTTTAATGCGCCAAAATTACCTGGTGGAATGAACTTGTAGTTGTCACCCTCTGGTCGCTCGCTTCACTTGCATCTTTTAAGTAATCTACTAAAAAATGCCCCTGAAAGAAAAAAGCAGAAGGAACCTTTTAGGTTAAGACATTTCAGGGCCTGGAAGAAGGTTAACGGTGCGTTTTTCTGAGGGGGGGTTGGGAGGAAAAAGGGAAAGCTTGCTGTTTTTTTCTCTTTCTTTTTTTTCTGGTGAAAAATAGATAACACATTTGCAGTCTCATTTATATTCCCTCACAATCACAGTATCAAAAAAAATGTGGCTATCTTGGCGATAGTCTGTATGTTTTTTTAATCAGTTTAATTTCATATAAAATATTCTTGTGTGCTGTTCTATGTTTCACTGAACATTCTTTTGCAGTCCATGGAGGGGGGCGGTGTTTCTGCACTCACATTGCCGACCTGAGAGTACACATCCTCCGGCGTCTGTGCCACTCCTGGGGGCGTCATCCGTTTTTCCTTCTGTCTCCTATTGCAAAACCACACTCTAACCACCTCTTTCTCCAGCTGCAAGTTGTCCGCCAGGCTGGTGATCTCCTGGGCCGAGGGTTTGGGGCATTTTAGGAAGTGGCTCTCCAAAGCCCCTTTGACGCTCACTTCGATGGATGTGCGCTTCTTTCGCTTCCTCCCCTGCGCCGCGATCTTGTCGATGCTGGTGGGGCTGCCGGTGGACGAGTCAGCCTCCTCGAGCCACTTGTTTAACAAAGGCTTGAGCTTGCACATGTTTTTGAAGCTGAGCTGCAGAGCCTCGAATCTGCAAATGGTTGTCTGAGAGAAAACGTTCCCGTATAGGGTGCCCAAAGCCAAGCCAACGTCCGCCTGCGTAAAGCCCAGTTTGATCCTCCTCTGTTTGAACTGCTTGGCGAACTGTTCCAGGTCGTCCGAGGTCGGCGTGTCGTCGTCCGAGTGCGGGTCGTGGCTGTTGACGCCGCCATGGTGCTGGTGATGTGGATGCTGGTGGTGATGGTGGTGGTGGTGACTGCCGTGGTCCAGATCCGGGGTGTCCCCCCTCACCAAGCCCGGGTGCACCAGGCTCTGGCTCCCCGGACTAAGCATGCCGTTCACAGTGAACCCCGGCTGGGAGTAGATCAGCGACTGCTGCTGCTGCTGCCCCCCGGATATGGAGTTAATGTGAGCCGCAGTAGTGCTCCCCCAAGCCCCGGCGTGAGTCTGGTGGGGAGCTAAGTGTGGGGGCCTGTGGTGCAGCGCGGTGCCCGTATGCAGATCATCTCTGCCGGAGTTTTTCACGTCCTGCTGCTGCGGGCTGCCCGTCATCCCGACGGGACTCGACGACCAGGGCGATCCGGCTTCAGCTGCAGCGACCGCGGCTGCTGCTGCTGCCGCTGCGGCGTGAGGGAGGGATGTCACCCACTGATGGGCATGGCTCAGCATGTGTCCCCCATTGCTTGCTGCCATTGCGCCTTGCATAAAGTCACTCTGTACCATCTTGACTGAGGGGTCTCCCCTGTAGCCCCCAGACCCCGAGGTAACCGCAGCACTTCCCGGCTGCATGCCACCTCCAGAGTCAGAGTGCACGATGGAGCCGGACGATAAGATGCTATTGCTGGCCAGATAAGGATTGGAAGCCGCGGTGGCCATTCCGTCAACCCTTATGAATATGTTTGTGGATAACCCCCCTCCCTTTTTACAGTCACTTCTTTCGAGTAGGCAAATTGTATCTCATGAATTATTCAACTTTAAAAGTATGGGTAGGTTTTGGCAAATACCATCGAAGCGCGTAAACGCAAAATAAAAAAACAGCTTCAAAAACTTGTCAGGAAAACTGAATAAAATCCGCATGTATTTACAACATTCTAGTTCAAACAATTGTGCATGGATAGCGGCGATAAAATCCCAGGTTGTTCAAAAGCCCTTTGAAACCATGTGCAGTCCGTTCAGAAAGTTTTGCACTGGGATGAAATTGTGAGCATTAAAATTAAAATATACAGCAAAAAAAGCGTTGTCCCAAACAAACTTTTTGGTGGTCGCAAAAACAAAAAGCCTTGCAAATTCTCCACAAGGTACAAAGTCCCAGTTTACGTCCCCTTTGGATGTGAAAAACATTAGCAGTGTCCTCAGTTCTTTTGTAATTCAGTCGCAGAGATTTCTCCCTCGCTTTATTCTTTTCTCTCTCTTCTTTTATAGCACTGTAGAGCCTATCTCTTTGTTCTGTTTTGATGTATATAAACCTGCCAAACCGCAAACTCCCGTTGAAGTACAATCCAGTATAACAGTGTACGGCGCTGCTCGCGAGCCTCTTCTCTCATTCGCTTGTTTTCTCTCTTCACCTCTCTCTCTCTATATCTCTCTCTCTCTCTCCCTCTCCCTGACAGGCCGCGTAGTCCCGCCCCTCTCCAGCTCCGACGACGCGCGGATGTTTACCCCCGTGCGTCCCCGTTGATTGGTTACCCAGGGTGTGATTGGCAGGTCTCGCCAGCCTTGCTCCGGGCGCTCGAGCCCTCCTTCCGGCTGTTCCAATTGGCTGATTTTTAATTGCAGTCCAAACAAAACGGGGAACACAACTTGGTAGTAAATAGTACTGAGATATAAGTACACAAACAGGGATGAAGGGGTAAATAAAAAAGCGGTAAACTGTGACCTCTGGTTTGTGATCGTCATGAGCCAAACATGATAAGCTTAAATTTTTTTGCCACAGTATATGCCTTCCACTATATTTATATGAGTAAACCTGTTTGAAAGTATACATTTTAATATAAATACATGCTATCAAGATGTGTGCCAGCTCAAACAGATGGATAATCTCTATTTAATAAAAAAAATGCGTATTTAAATGGATTTATCTTCTGTTATCCTTGTCCCAGGACTAATGCGAAGAATTGAGAGTTTGAAAACCTGCATGCGCATTTGACACTGTAAGATCTATCGGTAACAATTATAATTATCTGGTAGCCTGACCTGATTGTGTATAAGGCACTCGGTTAGGGGTTTAATTCCCTCTGGGCCACCCATGAAAAATACAGGAAAAGACTTAATGAATAAATGGTACATGCTTTATCTTGTTATATTAACCTACGTGGATGGATGACGTGCATTGTCTGTTAAAACGGCTCGATTAGCATTTTTAAAACTGCGTTTGGCGAAATTTACCAGCTCAAGTTAAACTGTTTATGAGCGTGTAAATGTCAAACAGTCGCTCAGGCTCATGCTCGTTTATAGAAAAACCATGACACTGCACCCTAAACCTCAGAGCAGCACATACATGTGTAAAACACAGCAGAGAGAGGGAGTGCGCGTCATGGTGTGA
This sequence comes from Micropterus dolomieu, assembly GCF_021292245.1. NCBI lineage: Eukaryota > Metazoa > Chordata > Actinopteri > Centrarchiformes > Centrarchidae > Micropterus > Micropterus dolomieu. The sequence continues at coordinate 16,317,798 of NC_060150.1, read as the reverse complement.
GTGCAGGGAAGGCACAGCAGCCTTGAACCGGCGCAGCCCTCGCTCCTCGGCGGCTCAGGAGTTAACCGCACAAAGGTTGCGGCGATGCTGCCATGCGGAAACGCCGCGCACAGGCAACCTCACAGAAGCACAGTGAAAGAGAAAGTGGCAACCAAAACAAGGCAAATTGAGCAGTCCTTGGGGGGGTTCGTGCGTGCAGGGTGGCGGCGCTGGAAACGTTTGCTTAACAACAAAAAATATTATAGATAGGCCTATAGTCCTTAAAATGCGCACCATCCCTCAAGATGACCACATAGGGAGATGAATGGCTCCTTTGTTAGTGCGTGGCACCCCTTACGCCCATGGACGCACCCATGGGTGATAAGTGCCAGATATATAGCTCCCACTACACCCATTAGTTGAGTTCAAGGTGTCTGCAGCCTGTTGAGTCCACCTGACCAAAACAAGGCCTGTGGCAGGTGTTTTTCAGACAGGATTCACTTTATTTTGTATATTGGTTAGAGCTATATGTCACTCGTTAACCCCGAACACTCAACCCTAAGCTCCCCAAATCAAAGACAACGCAAAGATTTTATTGCAAAAAGGGATTTAAGGGCAAATATGAGTCAGTGAGGTAGCTGTGTGCTCCATGCCAGACCCCTCCCTCTCCTCATGGCAGTGGATTTAATTTGGATTGGGCTCAAAACGAGGGTGCCTCGTGGATTTGTTTACATTGAATAGGCAGGCTAGGGGCCAGAACCATGGGGCCCTCTATTCATTAATATACAGCGAGGATTTCGGTCTAAATTACTGCTGTTCAGTCGGCACTGTACGCTTTGAAAGGGCGTCTCAGGCGGCCAGCGGAAACGTGACACCAAGGGTAAGAATGCAGAGAAGAGGGCTCCTTTCACGAGATAACCCCCCAAAATGACAAAAAGATAGAATATATAAATAAAAGGAGAGGCAAAAGGTATTTCAGAAATGCTCCCCGAAATCACTGTGCAGCGATAAAAAACCCTCTGCTCTCTGATATATGATGTGTTTATTATTTATTTGCTTATTATAAAAGGTCCCCAAGTTCCCTGCTGGGGGAGTTCATTTATTTTGTATGCAAAAAAAGAAAGAAAGGGGGGAGAGGAAAAAAATCATCCCCAAGTATAACAAGAGACGAACAGTTAGTGCTGATTTTCATTTGCATAAATTTTCATATATTTTAGTGAAAATAATAGCGGGAGCCGAGGAGTGCTCCTGCTCAGTTGAGGCAGAGGAAAGAAAATCTTAGGGAGCACCGAGTCGTAGGAAAGGGAGATAACCATTTACAGGCTCCATATGAACAATGTGAAGCTATTTCCCCTTTTCTTGGACACAAGGTAAGTCAACAATTATCTATGCGGATTTCCTTTATACGCTTGAGGAATGTTAGAGTTTATCGCCTTCTCGCGCGTTGCTCCACTGTGCCTGTAAAACGCTTCCTTACAGACTGTTCGCTGCTTTAATGACATTGCAGTATACTTCTGCAGGGACACGTAGTCATATTTTCTGGAACTAATATTTAAACCCGAATCGTAAATGCGTGTCATTTTGTTGTTGCTTTAACCAGAATGCTTAAAAATCGTTACGCGCGCCGCTGTTTTCTTTTGCGCCCCAGCATTTTTTTTTTTGCTTTTTTTTTTTAAATAGCGGGCAGATGGATAAGCTGTGTTGTTTTGTAGTGAATGTCCGCCGAAAAAAAGTGCAATCAATCACATTTTAAGCAGAGAGAGGGTGAGAGAGAGAGAAAGAGAGCGAGAAGGAGTGAAAGTAAGTGAAAGAGAGAGACCCCTCGGTTGAATCCTCCTGAGGGATCGCGTAGGCAAGTGCAATATGAAATCGTTTAATATAAATCGATCTCGCCGCTGTAAAGTTTGTTTAAAGTTTATATGCAGCAGCCTGTCGACCACAGCTTCTAAACTGCATCAAGACAGACAAAGCTTATAAATAGCCTCGCGAGTTTAATGAATGCTGACCGGGTTGGTCTTTATTTCTTATGCTTTGGTTTTGAACCGCATCAGGGAGCGAATGAGCGAGGAAATGTCACGAAAACTCAAACTAAAAAGACATATTTTAAAAAGAAAAAGAAAAAGAGATCTGGCCACAGGCAGTTATTTAACAGTAGCTAAAATCACCCCAGTGTCTGAAAGTTGTGACAAAGTCCATAACTAAGGATCTATCACACATTAACCCGAATTTGTGGAGAAGTCGTTCTGTTTTCTTGCTACTTTTGCTGGGGGTTATTTTTTTTTCTCACGGGTTAACTCCTTTTTCCTTCATTGATGGGGAGTGCATTTCTGAGCCCAGCACTTGGTAGCCATGGTGAGCCCAATAAAAGGGGGAACACTAGTCGCATTAAGCTGTATGTTTGTGCACTGGAGTCGAGATGAAAAGAGCCTCGGAGTCCCGGGCCAGCAGCACCGGGGCTGGGCGGTAACGCGTTACAGTAACGAAATGACTCCATCTGTGGTACCAACAACAATTCCTTTTTTTTTTTTACTGTCTACCTTTGTGAAGCTATGATTATATAAGCTTAAAGTCGTTTTGGAAAATAACTTACAGCTTTTTAAAATTTTTTCGGGGAAGTCATTTTGGTTTTATTGAGACAAATCATGACTTGATTTGTGTCTTGGCATGAGAGGCAACCAAGTTATCGCGATGTTTAAACGACGTGCGTTAAGAGAAAGTAATGTAATGGTGCTACTTTGCAAATGCATGTTAATTATTCTGCTTTTTAAACACTGAGCTGAGTTAGAGAGCCTGCCTCCCCTGAACTACCACATGTTGTTTCTGATGCAGGCAGTTGCAGCTTGAGCCAGGGCAGAGGGGAAACGGATTCTGGGATTCATTGTTGGCTTGATCAGAACTAAAAGAAAATCCCAACTGCCGCCAGGTGTCGCGCTCACTCATGATGCAAATATTAATAGCTTACACTGCAAAAACACATGTCCACCTTATGTCACAATTATTTTAAAACAAGTCCATGTTTTTGTAATATTTACTTATTTGACACTGATAGGGTGAGCTCATTCCACTTGGATACACCTGAATACTGATTGAAACCCCTTTGGATAGGCTATATACATAGCTACATATATTTTGCAGTGTAAAGGTGCATTCTTGTAATTTCACGGCCGCCGTGAATGAATCGCTGGTCTGATGACACGATTGACAATTAAGATATCACCGAACCAGAGGAAGCAAATGACTGGACGGGGACACATCTCTGAGGGTCAGTGAAGTAAAACCATGAGGCACACTGAGGCAGCACATACCGCTGTTTAATAAATAGCGAGTTCCTTGCTAAATCCTGCAAAACAGGCAAATAAAAGGAGGACTATATTCTGATACATCCCTCAATCCCAGAGGCAATTAAATCACCGTGATTTAATTATCCAATTTTTTTAAAGACATCCTACCCGATTTGACTGCCAGCTAGACCCCCACATGAATTACTTTTCCACATGTCTCACTCTACAGGAGCTGTGTGTAGAAACCTGCTTGTATTGATCAGGCCTGTGGCAGCAGCCTATCAACGACAGCGCAGCCCTAGTTGATATGCAAATAGTCTGTGATCAGATATAGCACGCTGTTTTAAGCCAGTCGCCATCTGCAGTAGCCTACAAGCCATAAGTCTGAGCCAGCAGGTCTTTGTGGAAACGTATGACTAACCGGCTACTTTAAGAATTATTAACAAATAAGGGCTGGGCAGGACTCGTGAATCATCCCGGGAATTAGTGCATTGCAATTTCGCCGCATGCACGGTCGGTCATTTGCGCCATCCAGCTTTATTCTTCAACATCACCAGCAGCACTAAAACCAGCAGCAGCAACAAAGCATCAAAGCAGCACTGTGCGTTATTACTCTGCATTATGCACCCATTCTGTCATGCTGTACAGTGACGGTTATTGGTATAGCAGGAGGCCATTTATTTATTCCTCCAGGAACAGATTGTCTAATTCATCAAGATGGTTTCATGAACTTGTATTTCCCCAATCAGAGGCAAAATATATCACAAGCTGCACGTGCTATTCCAAATCATGCACTGATGAACAGATTTGGATTGGGAAAAAAATAGGTGATGAGGGAGTGGCCCTTTTTCTGCTGTTTTAAAGATGATTTAATTCGAAAATATGGTAAACTAGGAATATAACCACATTCAGTGGGGGATAAAAACGTCCAATACGAACAAAAATCAATTTACCCACAACATTAATCTATTCTTTCTCCCTCATAAAACATCCTCATAGTCTCATCACTTTGATTCCACTTTCTGCAGCCGCCATGGATTTATGACACCTGGCAAACAGATTTATGTGAGCCTCAAAAGGTGGGTAAATCCAGTTTAGGTGCCTGTAGCTTCCACTGCATCCCTGGTTACAATATTCAGATTAAATTGATGCAATTCCTGCCGTTTTAATTATGGCCTACTTAAGTTGCCTATGGGCTACATCATTTATTTTCCTCCCCTTGGTCCAGTCACTAATCCGAAACGACATACGTTGAGTGTGTCTCACGTCAGGCCAAACGTTGATTTAAAGCCGAATCCAACTTGGAGCACTTAATGATAATGTAGCTACTATACCGTTAATTAAATGGGCCACACTGAATATCAGTGTAAGCATTAAACATGCCTTCAATTTCAGACATGAATGGGATTTTTTTTTCTTAACCCATTCAAATGAGACAGAGGCTCTTTATTAATATTCTATTAATAAAGGCCAGTATAGAGCCATATACACCTCTTATTTCACTACGTGGAGGTAGTAATTGCCCTGTATTAGCCGTGCAGCGGTGTGGGCTTACAGCTTGTAAAATGGACTGACATGCAGGTAAAGATTATAAGTTTAGTGATATCACAGGTGTCTCCAGTGGTGCTCATTTCACCAGTAGCCAAGGCTCATACATGTATCAGCACTGCTGGTATTGATTTTGGATTGCAAATCCACAGGGATGTCATAATTCAGGTTCAAATAATGTTCAGTGATGTGAAAAAGTGCAGTTTAGAGGACAGGTGTGTGTTTGGTCTTTTAAGTGGGAGTTCTTTATTCATTACTTCTTTTACATGTGTGTTTTGGCACTGAACTAAATGATTAAAAAAAAATTTTTAGCAATGAAGTTGAATATTTCAGCATAAAAAAGTGTTTCAATTAGGCAAAATTAATTAAGTTTTCATTTGAGAGAATGAGCAACAGATTAAAATGTGTCACTGTGTGGTAACCATATGGCTTTAGAAATAATTGTGAGGCGTGAATTAGTTTGAGAATAGAAGGTCAAAAGTTGCAGTGAGGTTAGCTTTCCGTGACAAAAAAAAAAAGATGTACTGGAGGAAATGATTAATTTGTATGGCCTGATCCAAATGCAGGTACTTGTACACCACACACACACACACACACACACACACACATAGAGAAAGAAAGCCACTAGTGCCGGCTGGTGAGGAGGTGAGTGACGGGGGACAGATCGGCAAAGATAAGATGAAGTGCAGCTTCAGAGTCAGAGGGGTGGAGGAGCAAGAGAGAGGAAAGAGGTGTGTGTGTGTGTTTGGGTGTGGGGGGATGCTGTGTCTGTCAGTCTTCAGCTTCACCCCACCCCCCACCCTGTACCTTTTCCTCATTGGATGCCGGTTGCCTCACAGTCTTGGCCACATCCCTCCTTCTCTCTCTTTGTAACACACACACACACACACACACACACACACACGCACACACGCACACACACACACACACACAGATGTAAAACACATCAGCATGGACACACATGCCTAAACACTCCCATTTCCAGCAGCAGCATCAAAACAAACCGCAGCATTATTGTGTATGTAGATCAGTAGACGGACACGTTGGCATTTTTCTATTCTATTAATCTGTATTACACATGCTAATCAAGAGTGATATTATGTTATTAAACAGAGTAATTAATAAATAAACTAAATCCGTAGGAAATCAAATCTATAGAAGTCACATTGCCTCAGCAGCATGGTTTGTAGCCACTGTGCATGTCTCCACCGCCACTGCTTTTTGTTTTTGTTTGTTAAACAGTGGCGTTCCCCGAGGATAGAGGGGGGCTTGTGGCACCTCCCTGCCCAGGATTACATTAATCAAAGTATTTATTTCCCTCGGGGAGCTAGGCGCAAATCACTCCAAATCCCAGTAAAATTGGATAACAGAAGAACGGGCGCATCTAGGGTAACCCTCTCTCACTCTTTTTTTTTTTTTTGCTCATTTCACCAACTTAATGGATCTAGTTCTATCTAACTTTGTAGAACAGTGTGCGTGGAAGAGTGGGGGGAGGGGTGGGGTGCAAAGCTAGAGGTATTGAGGCCTTTGAGAAGACAAACAACATAATTGGATAGAAGCGGGAGCTCAGGTAGAGAAAAAAAACAACACTAACCACATCCCCGATAGCAGTGACTCTGGATATAGAGCTGTACAAATAACAGCCATTCTCTGATTCCCTGTCGGGGCTCTAGGCATGTCTGGGTCCAAGCCAGAAGCAGGAAAAACTAGCCTCTAAGATCCCCCATCTGTAATAGACGTGTCAACCTCCAACACCAAAGCTGCCTTGCTTTCTCTCCGCTAAGTCTGGTCAATCCCTTGCAAAACCCACAAAGCAGTAAAAACAGCAAAAAATTCCTGATACATGTCTTTGCAGTATTTGCTAAGTAATTATGTGTGATATTTGTGCAAAGCCTGGATGGCTAATAAATCAGCAAATGTTTACAGCCAAGCCGGAGCTGATAAGGCAATAAATACAGCACCCAATATGCTGCCTATTACAGGTAATGCAAATAAAATAATAGGGCTGTAATTTTTCCTTATGTGTTGTTGTGGCAGTGGTGGCGCTTTGATATTCATGAGGGAAATGGGGAGGAAATGTCGCCTCTCTGTCTTTATGGACGCCGCATTGTAGCGCATATTCAGCGCTGCTGCCTTCGTCCCAATCAGGGATAAATGATGGCCTTGTTGCGTTCGGAGACAACCCTGCCACCCCGAAATACACACAGGCTCTCAAATGCATGCAAACACAATTGTATGTTTGCAGTCACATGCACACATACATACTGTTTCTGCCATATATGCTAGGGGCTATGAGGGGTAAGCTAGAGTCTCTGGTGGCACCCTGACTCAGAGCCAGGCCTCCCAGGGTAAAGGCAACCTGCCTGCCTGGTGTATGAGACTAAGTATGTATGTATAGGAATATTCCACTTGCAGAGCACAGAAACCTGCACATTTGGCTTCTATAGCATCTACTATATTTGTGAGTGTGTACAGAGTATCACTACTTCTGTATACAAAGCTGCCAAGTTTATCCAGCCTGTGTGTGTATGTGTTTGAATAGTATATATACTAGGGATGAGCGAGTACATGGCTGAAAAGAGTATGCGGTGTTCTATTGCTATTATGACCAAAAACATTGCTCTGAAGCTAAATTCTCAGGCTGTTCTGTAAATAGATTTCTAATAAACATAGCAACCTCTAACATCAATCTAAATCTAAATTAACAACTTCCTGTTAGCCCTGCCCATATCCCATTTTGAGTACTGATAAGTATACAGATAATGTAGTTGGTTGAACAGATGCAGATACAGATAATGGTGTACTCGCTCATCCCTAATATACACACGTGTCGAGGTGCAGGTGTGATGCACGCGCAGAGATAGACAGTGAGAATGGTTCGCCATCATATACCAACGTCCGTTTGATCATCCATGATGCTTAGTAAATGAGCAGAAAATCTACAGCTCTAATGGGACCAGTGCACGTTGGATGGAGGGGAAGGTAAAGGAGGTGAACATAAAGTGCTGTAAACTTCAAAACGAGGACTTGGAGGGTTTTGATAACAAAGTGTTGTGCAAATCTACGCCAACTGTTTGTATGCTGTTATATCCTTAAAAGATCATTATGTTTTTGAGGGATTATTATTATAGTGATACGTTTTGCTAAACTTTTATTTTTGAAACAACTCTAAAAGAATCCACCGCCAGTAATCCATACCAGTAATTTAGCATGTTTTTGACTTGACTTTCGACATGATTTGAACAGAATTCAAATCATGTCGCTGTGTTTTGAATGTGTTTCTCCTTCCACCATTCTCTGCATCCATTTACTTCCAGTTATTTCTGTATGATATGATGTGCTACTTTGTTGTACTTTGTTACAACAACTAAACAACTAACAAACTAAAGCAAGTTTGTTGTAATTAAAGGAAACCAACGGCTGCCTGGAACAGCAGGGGAAATGTATTCAGAATGCACAGGAACATGATTGGCAAAATAGTTTGTTTCAAAAGTGTGCTAATTGGCTTTCATATTATATATAGACATTGAAAAGACCAATGGCTGCTTGCAACTATAAATCCAAACCTAAAAAAGGAACAGCCAGCAAAAGTAAACATGAATTTGTAAAGGAAACTAAATCTTGCCAACACATTTGTATGTTCCTTTAAAAGCCTCCACAGGACCCCTGTTTGTCCTTAGGCTGCACTTTAAGACCCCTGTATTAGGTGATGTAGGTTTTGCATGCATTATGTTGTGCTGCGTCTCCATCACACACACACACTGAGTAAACATGTAGACTGGCTGAGCGTGGCTAGCTAGCTTCAGCTTCAAGGCGTAACAATGATCAGTGACTCCAAACTTCAGTATGGGGGCCTTGCTGTTGGGGTCGGTGACTGTTGTTGATGATATGCGGACGCGGGTGACATGTGCTATTCATACGTAAGCTTGTGTGGTCACGTTCAGCAGCTGGGAAGTCTTGATTCATGTGGGCATTATGCACGCCGGACGCTTATGGCACCTCTCCCCGTTGCCGTGCAGTCAGGCCCATTTGTTTGGAAATGGGTTTACATACATCTTCTTCCAAATGACTCTCCCTCTTCCCCTCCCTGGGCTTACAGCTCTGGCACACACACACACACACACACACACACACACACACACACTGGGTAAACTAGATGCAACAAACATGTAGCTATATCAACTGCAACAGAGGGCATTTAGGTGATGCAATTCACCCTTTGTCGGCCATGTTGGAAGTATTTAACTGGGCAGCTGTGGTTATGAAAAGGCCATTATGCTTCTATATGCTGGACTTAAGCTTCTTCAGTAAGATTCAATAATCTTTGACTTTATTTTCATCTGATATAGGATTTGCTTTTCAAGCTTTCCGTCACTGTTTGGATTCCCATCTGAGAGATGACACATCACACTTTCAGCTTTTAGCTCCTTTGCATTGGCTTAGAGTCCAATGGCTTTTGTGCCCGTACCAACCAACTAAAGTTAAACCTTAGATCCTGTAACAGAAGTCTACTAATAGTGCCCTGGTCCAGACTTAAAGACCCTGAAAACCTATTTTCTCAATCAGCTTCATACTATTAGCAATTCCATCCAACTTGCACACAATTATCTGCTAAGCTTGAAACAGTTTTGGTTATTTAACAATTTAACAGATTTCTGTATTGAAGTTTTTTTTCTGTTCTTCTCACTGGGTCGAAGTGGGAGGGGGCTCAGTTGGAAAAAGGGGATGTCACGTACGTCTGTGCATCAGTCAGGATGTAACAGTATTTGAATGAAACTGATGAGTATAGTATTGTTATTTTGAAGAAGCAGATCAGCGGAATATTTGTTTGTTACATTTTTCATCAATAATCCCTAAGAATGTTTTCTTTTTCAGACTTTAACTTATTATTTATGTAAATATGTATTTAACATGGAAGAGATACACTCAAGTTGATTTTTATGGGCTTTAAGGTTTGCTTTTAAAGAACTCCATGTTGTGACTCAAGCATGCATTTGTAAGTTTTTGTGCCCATACATACCTGCACTCTACCTTAGATGCTGCAACAAAACTCTGCAGGAAGACAATAGAAGACATAGAAGTTGGCCCCACACTCTGGTAAAGCTTCTCTGATGAAATTAGCTACCTCAGTGACTTCTTCCTATCTACTAAAAGATTTGCCTCATCTCTTTTTGTTTTTTTGATTTTATTTGGGTCATCTTTCCTCTTGTTGTCCCAATCATTTCTGTTAGTTTAATGTTTTGGCATGTGTTTTTGCCGGTTTGTCTGTTGATCACTTTGTAATTTAGTTACTATTATTATTAAGTTATAGGAGAAATTAACACACTATCTCTAACATTGCTTTGCTAAATTAGCCTGATTAGCTATTAGGCTGTTAGATGTTTGATAATGAGTGTCAAAGACTCCACTGTACTTGTGTTTTTGATCAACAGCTTATGACATACATATATTATCTAAATCTTCAGTAGATTTATTTTCAGGGCTTCTGCAAATTCACTAGCTTCCTAATTAATTTGTGAACGACTTATATATTTTTAATTCCCACACATGGAAGTGGATAAAAGTCATTTCTTTATGACCTTTTAACCCTTAAACTTGAGTAGAGACAACAGTCTTGAGTAGAGACGCCAGACATGATTTCTGGATAAGTGACAACTGTGAAGAAGTAGTATGACTGGCCCAACTTATAGGCACACACTCTCTTCCCTGCTTCATAAGGCTTCAGCTAGCTCCTTTCCCACCCCCATCTCCTCCCTCCTTTATCGTCCAGGCCTTGTGTGAGCGTTCAAGCAAGCAGCATCACAAAAGCAGCTTTGAGGGGATTGCATGCTGGCCGCCGACCCCTCTGAGCTCACTACACACTCACCACACATTACTCACCAGCAGGCCTTAGTGCGGACTGCAAACCAAACCAAGCTAGGAAACAGTGTATAGGACAGGACTAGAGAGAGCACTTTTATACTACTGACCTCTTTCCTCTGTTTTTGTTTCAGTTTGTTTTTTTGTTTTACTTTGAAGGGGAATATTTTACTTGTATAAATGATATTAATTAGAGGAGAGTTAAACAATGCAGCACAGAATAGAGCACAATGGAACTTTGTTGTTCAACTATGTTGGAAAATTGCCTCAGCATGGAGTGTCAAGTCAAATATCCCTCTCAGCTTTTGGCTTTTGGTCGTGCACTGTCAGCTCATCATTCCAAGAAGTGATGTTGACTGTGTGTGAACATGTGTACTGTATGAGTGTGTGTGTGCCTCTCCGTTTGCTGCCTGTTTTGGTGAGTGTTTTCTTCAAAAATGAACACCAGGATTTGTTTTTTAGCCGCGCAGGATCACATTGAATCTGTCCTTCTGAGGATTTGAACAGCCCCCCCCCACCCCCTTATCTTGATATAAATAGTTTTCACATTTTTCAGAATATTTTTCACACTGCTGAAAGGTAGTGTCACATTCAACACGTCATGTGTTGTCAATTTGGGACAAAGCACATTTTGTTACTTTTCAAAGCAGCATGGCACCACACGTGCTGGTATTAATATACTTTGCCTCAGTATCACTGCTCATGTGGATGTCTTCATTGTCAAAATTGGAAAAAATGTCTGAAAGCTCGTATTATGTTCCTACAACCTCCAAATCAAGGTCTTCCACAGGGACGCCTCCTTTGTATCACTGAACTTGAGATAATGCAGGGTGTCATGTAAAATGAAATTACATGCGGCACGCCGTTCTCTCCTCTGCACAGTGCTGCACGTCTTGCTTTCAGACTGTAACCTTCATATTGTAGGTGTGAGACGAAAGCTTAGCAAGGCATGGCCAATTCTCCGCGGTGACGCCTGTGGTTGGCGACTGTGTGAGCGAGGGTTTGTGTTTTTAAATTCAGTCCTTCCTGGTGTGCACGGCTGTGTTTGTCAGAGACCTTTCGGGATTAGTGGTCCACAAACACAATCCTCCCAACGATAACTAACACAAGTCTCAATACGTCATCAGTATCTGCCACAGAAACTCTGTTTAGCCTACATTTATCCAACCTGTGTGTTCTCCAGCTAAAACTCTGAATGACTCTGTTACGTAATGCCACTCCACGTAATCTAACTGCATGTCTTTAAGTCTTCTATGCAGAAAAAACTGCCCCCACAGGAGTCTGTGTCAGAGCTGGGATCCATATTCTGATGTTTATATGCCAAATTTTTGGGGAAACAGCTGATCTCAAGTTACGGCAGTAGTATATTTTTACAGTTCAGATTTTAGTTTTTATTCAGTTAGGGTGTTACATAGTCTTATGTTTAGTAATTATTTTTCTTAAAACCACAGAACATTTTAGTAGCTCCTCTTGTCTCCAATTAGTATCACATCTTTCAGGAAGTTAGACTCAATTCAGGAAAAGGGCAATTTGTAGGCACTGGAAACAAAGCAGCTTTGGGGGAAACTATGCAAAATAATCTAACCATTTTAAACATTTGTCACCACCTCTCATGGCTCACTGCTGTGGTACTGTGTCCCTGCACTGCATCACCTGTCAATCAAACGGTGTAGGGAACGCTTATTTGTCCTTTTACATACATTTTCTGTTGTTGACATTTGAGTTTCTTCCTATGCTAAGCACCCCGGTCTTCCTCTTCTGCTTACTTCCGAACAAACTGAAAACACATCATGTTCCCAGTAAAGAGATGCCAGACACACAGAGTGTTTGGGATGGCAAATGGAAAATCTTTCATGAACTTGCTATAGGCCAAACTACAGGCGGTAGCTGTCAACAAATATTTGCACAAATCTGTTTTTGGGACAAACTGAGGAGCGCACAAACCGTGTGAAAGTCTTACAGATTATGAATTTAACGCTCAGAAGTGATATGGAAGCCCAGTTCTGTTGTGGTATGTTTTGTACTTTCAATCTGGTTTTGTATAGTGGTAGACATGCTCAGAAATTTCACTTAGAGCTGGGGTAGGCTATTTATTTTGGAAGCTTTTTTGTTATATTTGTTGAAATTCTCTTGCTGAGTCACATAAATAATGAAAAACAACACAATCACCATACAAGTAAATAAATCTAATGTTGACTTTGTTTTTGTATCTACAGTCTTAATCTGCAAAGTAACTATATAACTACAGCTGGCAGATAAAAAGTAAAACATATAATATTTCCTTTTTAAATGTAGTATAGTAGAAGTAAGAAGTAACCAGTGGTGAAGGAAATATTCAGATTCTGTAATACCACACTGTACACATTCTCCATTACAAGTTCTGTCCTGCATTCAAAATACTACTTAACTACAATTCAGCAGTATTGCAAGTGTTTTAAGTAGCATTTTCCTGTTGTAGCTGGTTGAGGTGGAGCTCATTTCAAACTATTTTATCTACTGTAGGATAGTTTAATCTGTAACAATACATCATATTTTATCAGCATCATCTCATGTCATCATACAATTTGTATGTAAACTCTTCATTTGTAAAGTGATGTAGCTGTCATATAAATGTAGTGGATGTAAAGGTTTACAATATTTTCCTCTGAAATGTAATGTTTTAGATATATAAAGCATCAAATAGAAATACTAAAGTTAAATACAAGTACTTCAAAAATGTATTTAAGTATTGTACTTGAGGAAATGTAAAAACTGCACCCATGTGATTCTAATGTCTGTTTGTCTGTATGTCTTTTCCTCTTTCAGGAGAGCCACAGTCCCCTGGCAACACACGCACACACACGCATACACACACACACACCAAACTTTGGTCCTCCTCTGACACCCCTCCTGGTCCCATATCCCCCCCTGATGCACAACCTCTGGAGGTAAGGGCCTTAGCTTGTGTGTGTGTGTGTGTGTGTGTGTGTGTGTGTGTGTGCTTGAACCATGTTTGTACAGTCTCTCTCCCCCAGCAAAAGCGGACACACTGTCTCCCCAGCTTCCGTTTTCCTCTGCACGCCCGCTGCTGGAGAATTCACGCTTCAGGCTGTTTTCTTTGAGAGAGAGAGAGAGAGAGAGACGGAATATAAAAATATGCAAATGCTATTGTTGAAGCGCAGAACAGTGTGGTGGAAGGGGGGCTGCTCCTTTTACACACCCTCACCTCCCTGCTGCCGCTGCTGCCACCATTGCCGCTTCCACCTCCATCCATCCATCCACTACATGGAGAGAGAGTGAGAGAGACAATTACACATCAGTGGAGAGAGAGAAACACATACACATCAGGGCAGAGAGAGAGAGAACTTCAGGTCTGACCAAGGAGAGAGAAGGAGTGGGGCAGGGTATTAAAATATGCTGAAAGGCCAGTTGAGGCCTTTTGTACCTTTTTTTTTTCTGGACCCAATGGTAGAATACACACACACACACACACACACACACACACACACACACACACACACACACACACACACACACACACACACACAAAGATACAGAGAGGGAGAGAGAGAGAGAGAGAGAGCAGCTATTGAGATAATGAAATCTATCACACAAACCACAAGGCCAGACCTACAAATGTCCCTAAGAAAGGGTGGGAGAGCATGGCAGCAGCCTTTATCATGTACTGTATACTGTACATGTTGTATCCATATGCCTAAACAGAGGCTCCACTACTCTGGCAACATATTTTAATAGTCAAACAGCTAATTAGACCTCTGGTCAGGTTGAAGGTGGGACACTGTCCTGGGAACAGTGGTGGACAAAGTTCTTAAATCCTTTTGTAATACCACAGTGCAAAACTACTCCATAGACATATTCAGCCATGCTGTCACAGCAGGAAAAGCACAGGTAAATAATAAAATCAATGATGGCTAAGTTCCATTTCGCTGGTTCAGTTTCAGGTCCCTATGCATATAATAATATAGGTTGATCATGTGCTTTGCACCTTTACCTGCAAATTAACATGCAACTACAGCTGTCAGATAAATGTAGTGAGTTAAAAGTTCTGGAGTGGAGTAGAAGAAAAATGTAGTGGGAAATTGCAATACTTACATTGTTTCCCACAGGATTTTGTGAGATTATGGTGGGTGGACATGAACCCTCTAGGGGTTCCGGGGGCAAGCCCCCCCCCCCAGGAAGAAAGATGTATACATTTTAAAGTTAAGTGCATTCATTTGGTGCACTTTAAAAGCAAAACAAAGAGGCTCGAGCTATGAAGTACTTTGCGCTCTATAGTTAACAATCTTGGCCTTAGAAAACAATTTGATCACAAACACAATGCATAGATATAAATGTTGATGAAACAGCTAAAACCTCAACTAATTTATTTAGTTTTTCCAGCAACCCTAAAACAAAGAATAATTTGTGTAACATGTTCTATACTTCCTGTGAATATAATCCTAGTAATCTTATTTCCATACTGTATACATTGTGTTACCTTATTTTGAAAACCGGACTTTGTTATACAGTATGTGTATCCTCCCTCCTCGCGCTACATTCACCAATTCTGATGCAATTTAATAAATTACATTGTATGTTGTGCTCGTATTGCGTACAATTACAATTTAATAGCCTCTCTTCAGGTAAGACTCTGATGCTCTAACACTTGTAAAGTGAGAAAATGACAGAATAAAGTTGCTAACGCTGCCTGTCAGCTCACTCTGCTCCTTTTAACTTAATTTACCATAAAGGCTGTAATACCAATGCACTCAAAATTTAGCAGCTAGCTTGATTGCGTTCTCCCAGATGAGTGACAGTGGATACACTCAACACTGTTCAAACCCTTTGTTAACGTTACTGTAATTCCCTCGAAAGAAAAGTGGTTATCTCGAGACGGATGCCAAAGTGTGTGAGTGCACGAGTTTACAGCGGCGGAAACACAACTTTAGAAGTCTTTAATGTTAATATTTAATATTTTTGGTTAATTTTGAAACTATGGCGGGACAAATTAGACTGTGGTGTGCCGTCATAGTCTTGTTAATTAATGGGAAACACTGACTTAAGTAAAGTACAAATATCACAAAATTGCATAGTATATAGTATATTAGGGAATTTTACTTTTCCAGAAGGGGTCTAAACAGTGAAATTAATTTAAATCACCTGTAACTGACCTGTGTTCACACTGGAAAAGTAACGTATGTAAGTATACTCAGATAAAGTCAGTACGCAAATGAAAACACTTTATTTTTGCTGGTGTTAAACACCACTGTCCCACAGCATAATGGACATAATTGTCCCTACACACAGCTGTAAGAATGTGCAGGTGTAGCTGTCCGGTTGTGTCTGAAATCGCTCCCTCGTTCACACGCTCAGTCACTCACTACTCCCTATATAACAGACACTCAGCAGTTTACTCTAAAGTAGAGCAGCAAATTGAGAGCTGAACGAATGATCATCATTTTACATCATCACTGACACTTTCACTGACATCTATAAAAGGCGACACATTGCTTTGTTGGGTTAGTAGAAAGTAGTGTGTATGTCATCGCTCCGTTGTCAACATTTCTGAGGGCACCTTATAGAGCATACATTTCACACAAATGAAATGGCAAGGGGTAAATATAATGTAGTATAGAAATTGGGAGTGATTTCAGACTCAGTCAGCTACAAAAAGACATAGTAAACCAAAACAGAAACGTATTAAATCCCTGGTAAAACATTTCACTTTGTCTTTGTTAAGTTTTATTGGCAGCAGCGTTCCCAAGTCGCGGTTTGATTGACGTCCATTGTTGCATGCATGGCATCATTTCCTGTTAGCGCAAAACAATGAAATACATTATTGTCTTGTAACACATTTTCTTGTGTAGATGGGTGCTAAATTCTCACAACCAACAATCAAAAATCAGCAGGACAGCTCATACAACCTTTCTGCAAGGGCATCTGCCTCAAACGTCCACGCATGAATAAATCATTTAATAGGACTGCTATCCTGCTTTTTTGTATACTAACTGTAGTACATACTGTATTAAGTTAGTATGTATTATAGTTATAGACACAGCTACAATTTTTTCCTAATATATACAATTTGCTTTGTATGAATCAACATTTCAACAACTCTTTTCTTTACATGCATATAAGAAACACAGAAAACACACAACTGCACACACTGAAAATGAAGGTGAAGACCATGAAGCCAGAAAAAGGCAGGGAAAGAGACAATCACACACAAACACAAAAGCAGAAACTAAAACAGACAGACGGAAAACACACATCCAGACACAAACACACGCGCGCGCACACACACACACACACATGCACACACACACACACACATGCACACAGAATAAGAGTGTAGCCCTGTGATAGTGGGAAGCCCATTTGTAAAGCCCTCACGCTCTCAGGAAGACTTTTTGAAGTGATTATGAAGACAGTTCAGATCAAAGGATTTGACAAGTCTGAGTGTGCGCCAAAATATGAGGCCGGGTAATCACACTCAAGCCCCTCCATACAAGATGGCAGTGGTCCCCCCAGCTGCTTTGCAAATGTAATGTGACACTTACGGATAAACAGATTATCAAGGAATAGAGGGGTTGGGCGAAGGGACTGAAAAGAAAGAAAAAAAAATCTCTCCACAACTTGTAGAAATTAGAGGGGGAGATATAGTTTATATAATGAACTCTGGGGACGGGCAGTGTCAGAAAAACGATGATTAATTCTCCAATGCTGATCAGGTCTAAGCAATATAATTTGGGAATATTAGTGGGAACATTAGATGAGGCAGTATTTCTTGTGGTGGTATGGTAGACTGTTGCTTTTTTTCTTTCTTTCTCTTTTCCTTCAGTAGTTATTATAGATTAATCCATAATCCTCACCACCTAAAGACATTTTTGTCAGTGAAGCTCAGGGAAAGAGCCGGTAGAATATCTTTTTTTGGGGTGGTGGGGTGGGGGGTATATCTCCGCTTGTGCTCATTTCCCCTCAGCATGATGTCACATTGTCACGTTCACGTGTCATCGCTAGCTCCTCTCTCTTTCATAAGGTATTTTGGCAGTTGGGACTTATCAGTTTATATAACCGGCAGTTTTCTCCATCATGTACGCTACTCCATTTTTTTTAACCTTGTACCATATAAAATATAATATTTAGTGCTCATAAAAAGACAATAACGGCCACAATGCATTGTTATGAATGAGTTTCAATGAGTGTTTTTCTGAATGAAATCAAGCAGAAGAGTGTTGTATGTAGGGGCATGATTGAATATGTCAAGCAAAATGGCAAGTTTTGCAACTATGTCATAATGTCAGACAGCATGTGTTTGTATTGTGTTTGAAGAGATTTCTTGTGCCTGAGACATGTAGAGATTTTCAAATTCCAATCTCCATTGAGAAAAGCATCATTTTTTATTGCTGTATTCCTCTGTGTGCCTGCACAGCATTTTAGAACACTGAAACTCTGAATAAAGTAAAAGTGGTCTGTCGTGTAGCAGACGCCGCAAAACAATTTTACTATATGCCGGCGCAATCTAGTGAAAACCACCTATCTCCAAATTTGGTGATGTTTATAAAGTGTCTAAAATAAAGGGTTAAGAAAATCCATCTACCTTTTCAAGTAATGAAACTATTTAAGAACCTATTAGCTGAAACATGCTTCATCACAAAGCTAAAAGCAGGGCTGTTTTTCATGAAAAGTTGACATTTTGGTAGATACATGGTTTTCACAGGACGATGCATTTTCTTATCATTGTCCTCAGAAAAATAATGGACTCTTGGAAGACAGGTCACTGATCTGACTGCAACAAACCAAATACTGCATGTTCATGGTTGTTTAATAAAATTAAATTTGATAATAAAAACAGAACAACAGAAGCTTTGCTCTACGTCTCTTTGTCCTCTAAGTGTTGCTACATTTCTTTGTTAAGTCTTTAAATCAAAAACAAAGTCCTCTGCTTTCATTGTACGAGGCCAATAAAGTGGTCCTGAAGTGCATCCCTCAGAGTCACCGAGTGTCCATTTGTCCAGTCAGAAGAGGGTGTGCTGCTTTCTATCTTTATCTGTGTGTGTGTGTTCTGAATGACCCTTGTGGCGGGACAAAGGTCCCTTTGAGGGCGCACGGACAGATGGATGGACGAGGCGACTCAGCGACAGACACAGAGGACTGAGGCTCCAGTGTAGCCGCCGCCACGTGGGCCTGAATCCCCTTTCATCTCCGCAACTCGTCCATTTCCTGTCCCTCCACTCACACATACACGCCGAAACATGATGCAGCATAATGGCATGGTTTTAGGGATGGATTTAAGGAAAGCATTGGTATTTCGAAAAGAACAAGAGGATTGGCCGTTTCCCAGTGATGAGCTACTTTCAAACAGCTCCTGGCCTTATTTATATACAAATATTTTTGGTTTGGTTTATTCGCAAATACAAAAGCCAAAAGCTGACAAAGGCACGCAGACAGAAAGGCAGAAATACAAACTGCGCGGTGGAGAAAAAGAAACCCCATGGAGCTGATAAAAATATCTCACCCCAAAAGAGAAAAGAGGGAGAAAAAAAACAAGTTCACCAGCAGAGACACAGGTGCATTTGTCACAGAAACAAAATAGTGCCAAAAACTGATACAGAGTGGCATTGTGGAGTTTGTTTCTGCATACAGAAAAGACTTGAAACTTTCAGTAATTATAAAAAAACCCACCTTTCCTTTGAATTGGACATCTTCGATTTCTCATTTTACTACAAAAACAACTTAATGTATGCCACCATATAGGACATAATTCTTCCTTTTCCATTTTTATGACTTCAAGCCTGTGTAGAAACTGTAAATATCCACCCCAATGAATCAATAATATTTTATTAGTGTATGTAAATGTGTCACAAAACCCAATATAACTGAGACACTATCATGTACTCCCACCAGTTCAGCCACAGACACATTCATAAATGAAATGGACTTCCTCTCCCCTCCGGTTCGATGTGTCAACAAGAGATGTCAATTTGATTGGTCAGTACTGAGGCCAGATAGGCTATTGATTGGCTGGTCATTAGGAGAGAGTGGCCCAGCGGGAGTATCAGGGCTGACACCGTTAACACCGAGCACCGCCGTGTCGACCGCTCTTTAACAAACGGCCATCAGCCAACCGGGACCCGGCCATTGACCCACCGGCTCCCTGCAATCCCTTACTGCCAGGCAGTAGTGTGAGTAAAGGGCTGTGGTGTGTGGTGGTATTGATCCCTGGATGAGACACTGGGAAATTGTATCGGAGACAAGTTTACAATCGGAGTGAAAGCGATTTTTAGCTCTGAGAATGGGGCAAGGTCTGTGGAATTTTTGTCGTGTAAACGTAAAAAAAAAAAGACACTGAAACGGGCACTTCTTGAACACCTTGGTATCATGACAAGCTTTGTTGGCCCTCAAGTGTATATTTATATTTTACACTTTGTTTCACACCACCCCGGCGCTCCATTTGTTTGGAATCTACAAAGATTTAAAGACATAAAACACTTCCCCAAAATATGCTGCACCAACTGTTGTGCTATCTGCAAACCAACTCAAACAAGCATAGTTGAAATCTGGCCAGCAAAAAATCTTCTCACGCAAATATGAACAACTGGAGTGATTTATGAAAATTGATTCCTGTAATTAACATAATTATGTGTCTGACAAATGTCGTTCAGTAGGTGTATGTTTTAAACAGAGTGATAGGTGAGAGCATGAGAGGAAAGTGAATGGATGCAGCTGGGTTGCCACATAAGACAGATCCTGCTTTAAGCTTTAATATGGTATTCGATATCTGCATGGTTGTGGTGATTTGCACACATTTTGTCTGGATGTGACTACGCATGTTGACAGCAAACATAATTTTCATCCAACACAGTATCCCTAGGAATTAGAAGTTATTATACTTATGCAGCAAAGTAATAGGGTGGAGGTCAGGGTGGTGGACAGGCGTCTGACTTTCACACAGGAGGCC
Source organism: Micropterus dolomieu (assembly GCF_021292245.1). Taxonomy (NCBI): domain Eukaryota; kingdom Metazoa; phylum Chordata; class Actinopteri; order Centrarchiformes; family Centrarchidae; genus Micropterus; species Micropterus dolomieu. The sequence goes on along the minus strand of NC_060150.1, from coordinate 16,297,191 downwards.
ACACACTAAAAATCACTGCGTCAAAACTGACTCAATTTGGGTGAAAAGAGCACCACCACAATACTGGGCAAACTTTACCCAGTGCTCATAGATAACCAGTGTTTTGACCCAGTGTTAATGCTGTGTTTCTGTATTATTCATCCGGACTAAAACATGGTATGGTTGGGAATTCTTAAAATCTAATTAGCTCTTTTTATACTTAAATGTCTCTACGTGTAACTGATTGTAAATATTATGCATATCCTTTATAGTTTTGAATCGTCTGCACATTGTTTTGTACAACTACCAATACATTTGTGACAGTTTTAAGATAAAACTTGAGCTGGTTGTGCCCAACACTGACTCAAAATAACCATATTTTTAGTTTGGGTAAATAACACAACTCAGTAATTATAATAATTAAAATAAACACATTGATAGTGAGTAAAGGTAACCCTGTAACCCTAACTTTTATTACCCCAACCACAGTATTTCCCTAACCTTAACCAAGTGTTAGTTGCCTAACCCTAACCATGCCTTAGCCATATTTTATTTGCCATAATCATGATCCTTCCCTAACCTAAACTAAACTGCAGTTGTGCACATGGAGAAATTGTAGAAAGGGGGAATTTTAAAGTTTGTTTTTAAGTTGGTCTGGATGTTACGTCCTGCAAACATTCCTCCCTCTACAAGTAACAGAGGGTGGTTTACTTGGTCTTTTATTTGAGGTCAAACAGGTGTTTATTGTAGCTGCTCATTGCATGTATTGTGAAATCAGAACCTAAATATCTTCATATAAGTATACTATTTTTCCAAAGCTCTCTTAGCCCCATATCTTTCAATCCCATGATGTCATATTGTGACCATTTAGACACCAAACTTGGCCAGCCTCTGCACATCTGAGCTGTTGCCACCAGTGACATATTACGAATTTACTCCTGAGTTGCTCTCACAGTGAAATAACTTATGCTCTGTATAGCATGCAGCATTAGCTAAATGCTTAAAATGTAAGAAAATGTTTCACATGCTGTGTATCTCAGGTATTTGACCATTTGGCTGATCAGACGTCTTCATGGGGAGAGTTGGCAGAGGTACAAGTCAACAAAAGCAGATTGGTTCAGCACCCCCGTGCCTTCTGGGGCGCCTGCACATAAATCTGTGTGTGTGAGAGAAAGAGAGAGAAAGTGTGTGTGTGTGTGTGTGTGTGTGTGTGTGTGTCAGGGGTAATAGATGCAAGCATGTGTGTGTGTGTTCCTGTGAAAAAACATGCTTTCAGTGTATCACAGCTATAGACCGTTTTGGCACAAGTTACCCTTTCAAATATCATTAGCTGTACTTATCAGATTAGTTTGAGAAAGGGATTAACATGATTGTGATACTGGCTGCCTGTATGCTGGTTTATTGAGCTGGTTTAACTCCACTCAAAATATAAGGCAAATACTAGTTTTTAAATATCCTAGGACACACTATGCACTGATAGCTTAAAAAAAACACAAGTTTAGTTTTAATGACATCGGATGTATCTGGTAAGCGATGAACTGTCAGAGCTGAGGAAATATTTCATGACATTGGGGGAAGTGAGGGACGAAAACAGCAAATAACCACGCGATGGAGACAGCCTGGAATGTCAATGTGTGTGTGACTGTGTGTGTGTGTGTGCAGCAAGTGTGTCAGTTTGAGTGTGTGAGGGAGAGAGTGGCGGGCTGTGATCAGAAAGTGAATGAGCCATTTCACTGACTGCAGCTTGCTCTCGCTCTCTGTCTCGGAGGGGAAGCCCGAGCTGTGGACAGCAGTGGAAATGAGCTCGGCCGTGCAGTAAGTGTGGCGACCTCATGGCTAACCTCACACTGTTTCCACCACTCTCCCCACTAAATGCTGCCTACTGTATCCTGCCCAGGAGGAGGAGGAGGAGGAGGAGGAGGAGGAGGAGGATATAGCCTAACCCCCCCTCTCACCAGCCAATCTGGATGAGTAAAAGAGCAAAGACGTGCTAATTCTATCTACAAGGGACTGCTCATTTGTGACCATGTTGGTTTGTGCAAGTAGTGTGAGTATTAAAAAATGTGATGGATGTCAATCAGCTTCTTACTAACAGTGTTGACTACTTAACATGAGATTTCTGTATTTTTTTTATTTCCCCCCATGTGTTCACAGGTTTGGATTAGGCAGGGCTCAACTGGGAAAAGGTGATGTCAAATACTTGCGTGCACCAATCAGGATGTAGCAACATTTGAATCAGAATCTGATGACAGTTGTTGGGTTTTTTGGTGACCATCAATGAAAACCCGCACAGTCCTGATGGTTAACCTATATTATATATTTACTATCTTACGTAAATCAAAGTTAAAAACATATTTCTGTATTTATTAAGAGGTTAACACATCAGGACTGTGCGGGTTTTCATTGATGGTCACCAAAAAACCCAACAACTGTCATCAGATTCTGATTCAAATGTTGCTACATCCTGATTGGTGCACGCAAGTATGTGACATCACCTTTTCCCAGTTGAACCCTGCCTAATCCAAACCTGTGAACACATCGGGGGAAATGTATATATAGTGTATTCTTAAATTGAATAAAATATAAAACACTAAGCTGTTCTCTCTTTTTTTAAATCACTGTGCTTTACATTAAATGAAAAATATTGTACTTGTTTTGTACACCATTTTAGAATAAACACCCTCAAACCAGCCTGATATACAGTTTTTTGAATCTCTTTAAAAATAAAGTTGTGTGGGTTTGAATTATGTGTTCATGTATGCGTTTGTAATGATTAATGAGCCAATTCTAAAAACCATACAGCACTTCTGTAAATGCCTACCGGGCTTTGGAACACTGACAAATCAAAATGTCAATAAAAATATACCAAAACGTACTTATTCAATTGAAAACATTTTTAGCTCAGTGTCGGTCTATCGCATGGCTACAAGCATGGACCAACTTCTTACTGTTCATTACCAAGTCATTACCATGGATACTGCCAAATAACTGATGCAATGTTTGTATTTTAAGTCAAACTTCAAACTACAAGCTTCATAGAAAGCACAGCAGCGAATACTTTTACTAATATACATATACATATACAAGTAACTCTCCGATCACCTGGAGGGTTTAGGGTATTTTAAATAGAAGTATAGTATAATAGACAGGTTTTCAACCTTGGGTAGTACCCACTATGTCTTTTAATGAGCAAAATTTCTCTGGATAGACTGATGTATTGATATTTGTTTGACAAATTTAATTAGCATGTCTAACTTCAGTGAAACCCTATATGTTCCAAAGCCAACTGCTTAGGAATAATAATGATATAAATTTAAAAAAATTACACGGTTGTTTTCAGCTTGACGACATTAAACCAAAGGTTTTTGAAGTGTTACATGTACCTATTCTAAAAAACAGAGGCAAAAAAATAATCAAGGGTGAATATATGGTTTTTAATTGTTAGGGTCATGAGAGTTTTAGGCCCTAATAAGGGTATCATTGGCCAGAAACTGATAATCTTTGTCCCCTATAAAACAGACAAAAGAGTGAAGTCACAAGTGGTGGATGTTAAAGAAAATGTTTTACTTATGTTGCTCGCTGCAATAATGTTTATGTCTGAATAAACAGTGCATTTTGTTTTTGTTCTCCAGTTACATTTGGTTTCAAAGGCCCAAACTAAATAAAAACGCTCCTTATAAAAACCTTAATCAGAATAAACAGGCCCAAACCAAGTCAGTTGTAGGGGGATAGTTAAAACCTTTTCATAAACTGAAAACTAATGATTCTTCCAAGAACAGTTGGAAATTTGCGGAGAACTGACCATTATTGGACCATTGGAACGTAGGAAAATAAGAAATAACAACCTATTCATTCAAGCTGTAACTTTATTACGAGCAACATATGAATGCCAACTACCCCGCTATCTTCAGGGAGCTGATCAATCCTGTGCCAAAGAGATATTGCTAAATGGGTTGGTGCTGAAAGGTTCGAGTTGAGGAAGACAAATGCTTGATGTATTCATCACTTTTGTGCATGTCACACAGGTGTTCCAACTAAACGTGTATTAGATCACATCCCATTTGGACAGTTGATCAGAAATCTTCAATCGGAATGATTTCAATCAAAATGAAAAAAGCATGCATGTGAATGTCGCGTCAGTGAGTGTATTCTGCATCATTACAAGCTGTAGGTTTGGATGGCTTGTAGATGGGTCCAAGCAGCATTCATATTTTGGTACTTATTTTCGGAAATTGACAAAATTTTGATCAAGGCTGTCTTCAGTCTCCAAAGCTCCAAATCAGCTGTTTCCTTAGTGCATCTCATGGTGCAATCTAGCACTTACCTTGTAGATTAACGACCAAAGATTTACCACATATCTCTCACGGTTTTCAGCTTTTGTCTGGGACAGCCCAAAATTGCACAGTGCAAAGGGGCCTTTAAGGAGAAGCGGAAATAGTTGGAAAGTGAAAGGAGGGAAAATGTGACAAAGATGGATACACAAAGAGAGAGAGAGGTGGCAAGATACGGGAAGACAGTGCAGAGTACAGAGAGGAAGATAAAACACCTGTGGAGAAAGCGAGTTGAGGAGCAGAGCGATAGAGAAGTGGAGAGAGAGAGAGGAATAAAGAGGATGTAAGTGGGGAAAGAGGGAGAGCGGCAAACATCCAGCTCTGCTCTGAGCTAACCCCTCCTCACAGGGGATCCAGCTGGGCAGATTGCATGTGAAACAGAGGCTTTGATGGTTGCAGGTAGCAGCTTTTTTACCTCCCTTGCCCTCCCCATCCCACCATCCACCCACCGCTCCCTCTCCTCCCGGTTCCTCTCTGCGGAGCAGCAGCGCGAACCAGAGCGGCCCTTCAGCAGGCACAGGTGGTATTGCTCACTCCAATTTAGCTCAAACCCCCGACTTGAAATAGCGCGGCTGTCATAGGCAATCTGCGGCGCGAGATGGACCGCTGACTCCGGCGGTGGGGAGAAAACGTTGAAGTAAGGGCGGGAGGAATGGAGGGAACAGAGAGAGGGGAAGAAGGAACCCCCCCGCTGAGCTCTTCCAATCCAGCAGCAGCACATATTCAGCGTGTGCTCGGTGCAGACAGAGGTCAGAGTAGCCAGCAGTTTATTTATCGCAGGATCGGACTGCCTGCCATATGGGGGGTCCAATCTGTAGGGGAAAAGGTGCTGCTGACACATAGCACAGCTGAGTGGAACAAACTTTTAAACCAGAATGTACTGAATATTTGGCGCTAGTAATCCTAGTAGAGACCTTTGAGGTTATATAACACATCTGCTGGCAGCCATATTGGAAGTCTGTGAACAGCTACGTGAATTTACAGCTTTTATTGGCATATAGAAGATACAGTATTAGTTGTTTTGACAAGACATTATACAAGGTTAACCAAACATAGCACCTGGCTAATAATCTAGCTAACTTTATTGGTTACAGCTTAGATGATGGAAAGATCTGCATTGGTATTTCTGAAGCACTTTCATGGGTGTCTTTAAAGATTCATAGTTGTCCTAGAAAGGTTAAACCTGAAGATGTTTCGCCTCTCATCAAAGGGGCTTCTTCAGTTCTTACTGGTAGGGAATAGGGGATAAGTGGTATCTTAGTCTGTTTAGAGATGGTCTCTCTGTTCGGGCGTAAATCGTCTCTCTCATGCCTCTTTTGAACCATCTCTCCTCCCTGTCCAAAAGATGTACATGGTTGTCACTGAAAGAGTGTCCCTTGTTCTTCAATTCTAGGTAAACCGCTTAGTCATGACCTGGGTTGGTGGCCCTTCCGTGTTGAGTAAATTATTTGCTAATTTGCTTAAGTTTGAAATTTGATTGTTTTTCAGAAACTTTTAAAAAGAAATTGCAGAGAGCTAGATGACAAGATTGATTCCACTATCATTGCTGCACGGCTGGAAACAGGGAGAAACTGCTGGCCTGGCTCTGTCGACCTCCAAAGCTTAGTAATAAACACATATTAAGTTGTTTGTTTAACCCATACAAAAATGTAAGCTTAAAAACAATTCACCTTTTCATAGGGGGTAGAGCGCTGGAGTATTTCTGGACCAGGCCCATTACCTTCCTGCAACTGGTGCTAGCCATGAAATAGTCTGGCATATAACCCCCTGTGAATACTGTCATTTTATCCCATCAGAGAATTAGTTTAAAGCTGCATAAATAGTATGTACAGTATTTACTGTTTGATGCAGTAATGTGAAAACAAGCTAGCATTGTCAGACTCAAACGCACAAACAGGATTAACCATGCTAGATAAATGTGTCAGTTGTTCATGGACGTCCAACATGGCACTCACTATAGCGACTGAGAGTTCAAAGTCTTAAATGCAACACACAATAGCTTTGTTGGATAGGGTCATGTTGAATCACCAAAGCTTACACCAGCCCTATTCAATTAGCGGCCTGCGGGCCACGTCTGGCCCAGAAGCAACCTCTGTGTGGCCCAGCATTCATAAATCTGATATATGACAAAATAGGTAAACTACACATATAGTGTATGGAAGTAGCTAAAAAAAGAGCCATTTCATTTCCTTCTCATCTCTGTGGAGAGTTTCACATGCACTGGACTGATCAAGCACGATATTTACAGATGTAGTGACACAGCGAATCCAGGGCTCAACAATAAGGACTGCAGCCTCTTCCCTCCTCTGTTTTTCTACAGAGCGCCTGCTCTCCACTCCACGTACACACACAGACACACACACACTTACACAGAGCGAAGTCAGCCAGCAGATCAGTGGAGATTATATGGGCAGCAATTATATTGTTACAAACAAGCTAAAGTGAAAGCTGTCTGTGTGTAGCCAAACTGTTTAGCTTAGTTTGCAGGTTTCCCTCAAAATCTGGACACTGATATAAAGTCAGCTCCTGGCTGAGACAAACCTTCCTCCCTCTACCAGCAGAAGCAGAGGGAGGAGCAGGAGTACAGGAGGAAGGACTGATAAGGACTAGTGTCTGAGTTTGTCATTCTTTCTAAACTTCACTCAGTATTTTGATAATTAGAATGTTTTATTCTGACATTTGTTTCCAGTGAGATATTATTGACTTTGCTGTTGTAAATAATGTTGCTCTAGAAACATCATTTAGTTATAATGAAATATTCAATACTAATCCTGTTACTCTTGTATTCTTTTTCAAAATATCTTTTTTAAAAGGCAATTATTTAATAATGAAAAAGAACCAATAAGAGTATTTATAAAAAAAAAACCGATAAGGAGTATCAATAGAGTGTATCAATAAATTCCTAATAACTTGACATTAGCCATGTTTCCATCAAATAGTCATGTGAATTTTAAGCGTCGCAATGTCGCAAAAAAGAAAAAAATAAAGAAAATGCGAATTAGGTGTGTTTCCATGAGCGAATAAACCAGGCTAGCAGACAAGCGTAGTTACGTCAGTAGACGTAAGTTTAAGTTACACATGGCTGTAATAAACAAGACGTATGGGTTCCAAACAGAAACAAAACCAGTTGCTAGACCTGAGGACCATTGAACTGGGAAAAGATTTTCAGGAGTGTGTTTCAAGTGGGCAGTTTGCTACCAGCCATGTCTCGCGCGTAATGGCAATATCTGGCAAGATGCCGACAGCGGAAACAGCTGATCAGTTTCCATCTCCCATTTAGCACATTAACTCTTTTTCGACAAAGGCAAAAACCACCTCAAGAGAGCGTAACAACTTTTTTTGCAAAATTAAGGATTTTTTTCAAATTTGGCCGTTTCTATGGAAACACGGCTACTGACACCACAGCTCCAGTCTCTACTTGCAGGAAGTTTCAAGAGATGACGGCCCTGAATATGAAGTCAACATACAACTGTCCCCTTACTTGAAACTGAAAACAACACTTGATTGTTGTGAAGAAGCGATTAGCGTTGTATCCTGTCCACAGATTGTATAGTGCTGATATTCTCTTCTTGACCTGGATATTTGTGCTTCCTCTCTACATTACCATCTTACTTTGGAGACATTATATAATTGTTCCCCAGAATAGGTCACAAGACTTACAGAAAGAGAATTTTTGGACCAGTTCTTAATCTTTAAAACAAAGTTCACAGCAGCTGCGTCAAGGTGTTTTTTTCCACTTTGATCTTCCAGAAAGAATTTTGGTACGACTGAAGATACAATTGTGTACCTGCCTTAAAAGACAGCAGATTCTACAAAAACGAGATAGCCAGGTAAGATGTGTGTGTGTGCTGCTCTTGCAAAAAAGGTGCAATTGCAAGGTCCTGAAAATAAACCTCAAACGTTTTGAACCCAGAAGAGCGGTGAGGAAAAAGGATTTTGGTTAGGGGAATGAATCCCATATCGTATTTTACGCGAAGGCATAGAAAGCTCTTCCCTCTATTTTCTTATCATCCTCTCTGTCTGTCTCACTCACTCTTTTCTCTTTGTCTCTCCCTCTCTCACACACACACAAACACACAGCTACACACCCATCTGCAGTATAATTGTCTTAAGTGCAGATGCTCCCTTCAGAGGTGCATTAACTGGTAATGCCTGCTTCTGAGGATCCCTGGGTGCCTGATATCCAGCGAGCAGACACAGTGAGCACCCGGCAGTGTCGCACAGCTCACAAACAGCAAGGGATTTACACACACACACACACACACACACACACACACACACACACAGAGCAACAAAAACAGGAAGCACACGATTAGAATGAGCTCTGAGAGACTGAAAAGCGTTTCTTCTCTGACAGGGTGCGTTTAAAGCCTTGTTGTTTTCGCCCGCAGCTACAGCCAGCTCAGATGATGTTGAGTTCCTTACAGAGGGTGTACGAGGCTGCTTTGGCTGCATGTTAACGTAGACTACAAAAAAAAACATGCAAGCTCACTCTCGTTGTGTAGAGTTTAATGCCAGCTTTGGTTAAATCAGCTAATTTTGTTGTTGTGCTCAGAAACCAAGGAATGTAGCTTTACCATACACGCAGAAAAGGAGCATCATTTCAATTTGATGATATAAATTATACTTGTGAGTTACCAAAGCAGCGTGCTTTTTTCCACCACTGTTTCTGAGATAGTTTTCAAGGGTTTGATGACATTTGAAACATGTTGTTCTATCTCTACCCATTTTTAGCAACATGTTTCCCAATTACATTTGAACCAAGGTCTGACAACATGTCACCTGTTTTTCCACAGAATAAAAAAAAACAGATAAGATAATCCCAACGAGGAACACATGGAATTCAGATCAGATCACTAAAACCCGACTGGAATGTGACCCAACGACCATTGGAACCTGAAGATAATCAAACCCAAACAGAGAAAGAACATTAAAATTGGTACCAATGAATTTACACTCTTGCCGAGCAGCTGGTATGCTTGGATCCACTTGGGGTTCAGGCATATTAAGAAAAGACCTGCGTTAAAACAGTGCAGGGGTCAGTGTTGTTGGGGTCTGTTGTTTAAGGCTCAGTTGGAGTTAATGTTGTTAATGTGTGCTGGCATGTATTCGATTGGCCACACCTTGCCGGATTACTTCATTTTGCGTTGCAGCCAAAGTTGAGCATTTTAACAATATCTCACTATGTCTTGTTACAAAGAAAAAGCATTAATTGCAGGGTCACAAGAGAACATAGGTTGTTTTTGCCAGCTAACCAATACCATTATTTCTCTAGTGAAGACAGTCTCCTTCAGCCAGGTAGGAGACACTGCAGTGAACTGAGTAGCCAATAAGACTGAATGAGACACCAGTAAAGGCCTTTTCACACAGGAAGCGACACTGCTCCGGCGTAGTCGCCTGGCCCAGCAGGGTCGCTCTGCGCTTCTCATGTGAACAGACACCGAGACAAGCGCTCCGCGAGTAAACAGAAGACGGTCAATAGATAGTAACCAAGGCAACGGCTTCTGTGCGCCACTGTATTCCTTCATAGCCTAGCTTAAAGTAAAACTATAAGTAACGTTAGTTGATAGGCTATATTATTATATTATATATATTATTCACATTCATATAGCAGATAAATCTAGTCATGCAAATACCCTCCTGTTAAATTTATATATTTCAGGGAAGTCATGGCGAGGATCAGTCTCTCGCCCATCTTCTTTTTGTGCTGCGTGTCGCGTAGGCTACAGAAAGTTCAAGCCAATTCAACTTTGGCAGGGGGGGGGGGGGGGGGGGGGGGGGGGGGGGCGTGTGCGTGAGACGAGCATGACCGCGACAGTTTCATGGGAACACGCCCGCTTGTCGCTTCGCCTGTCGCAATGCCCGCGCCTCCCTTTCTACACGCTCGCCTCTCATTGAAAATGAATTACGAAGCGCGTAAATCGCTTCCCGTGTGAAAAGGCCTTGAAACTGCAACTGTAGTGATTAACTCACATACAGTATTTGCACTTGCTCTGCATAAGTGTTGATTTTGGCCACATTCCCCCACTCTGTCAAGTCCACATTCAGTCCACAATGTGGCTAAAACACACACATTTGTACCTACAGTACACACACACACATACACTTTGTCTTGGGAGACCAAACTGTTCAGTGACACTCACATTGTCTCTATCTGCCCGGAGCCCCATCAGGTCAATACTCTTTCATCTTAGTAAAAAACGGCAGACAGTGCCTTTAATTAAAGAAGTGGCTGGCCACTGAGTTGTCCATCAGAAGCATCAGAAGAGAGAGAGTAAGAGAGAGGGAGAGAGAGCAGGGACTTTCATCCTCTGGCTTCAAACGCTCTGCTGAAAATGGAGTTTTTAGCCACTCCGGCGCTAACGTAGCGGACGGCCCTCCGCGCGTGACGACTCGCACCCCGCGGCGTCAGCGGGGAGTCTGCTCAAAAGCACCGCACACACACACACACACACACACACACACACAATGAGACAAAGACGACGAAAATCAGAGTGCACAAAAACACACATTATGCATGTGCGCACACACACACACACACACAAGAGGAGGAACTAAGTAGTCAGTATGGATGGAAGCTCCAGGAGCATAATGACTGCTTCTGAGAGAGACAGACATGCAAAAGAGCAGAACATTTCTCTCTGAAAACTGGACTCTTTTATGTAACAGCTCTTTATAAAGCTATAAACTAAAGTAACAAAGTGTGTGTTTGTGTGCGTGTGAGTGTGCAAGTGAGAAAGGATGCAGTTAACTTTGGAGTGCTCTGAGTCATCTTTCCACATTGACGGCACGGCATTCGTACCTGTCTCTTAAAAGTATCATAGTATAATGCATTTGTGCGTGTGTGTGTGTCTGGGTGCTTACCTTGAAACAGATATCCAGAGAACACCTACGTAAACTCTCATCTGTACTAAGGTGACAAATGAAATAGCGTCAGAGCAAGAGAGTTGAAGATAAATGGCACAACCCCGGTGTGGAGCAATTAAACCTCTTTCTATGCCCACATTATTCACTTCCTCCTCCTCCCCGCTCCTCCCTGCTCCTCTCTCCAGGGGGTCCCAGCCTCACTTTGTTTGTTTTAATTATTTTTCCGTATGCAAATGTGTCTTTCCTTTATAATTGCTGCATGAACTTCTCGTCTCTGATTTGGAGAATTGAAAGGTGGGGTGGGGGTGGAGGGCAAGAAAGGAAGAGCACTGGTTATCGATTCCAGGGGAGCCATCTTTGGAGAAGTCATCAGCCAGTGGTGGTAAGGTAATCAATCGTTCATGTACATCACACCACCTCCCCCTTCCTCCATGTACTAGCAGCGTGAGAAGTGTTAATACTACCTCGCGACATCAATCACACACTGTGAGACTGGCGGGGAGGTGGTAGGAAGCAGAGACGAGTGCGAGGGGAAGACGGGAATGGGAGGCAGAGGAAGAGTAATACAGGCAAAACAAGGAGGAAGGAAAGGAAGGGAAGGCAAGGGAAGTGGCCGGTTGAAAGACAAATGATGATGATTCGTTTTTGGCACTTAAAATTTCCCAAATTAAAGGCATGGCTATTGACTAAAGAAAAAAAAGAATTTCCACCTCTTCAGATTTTAGCAATGGCTAAAGGGAAAAAAATTAAAGTGAAAGAGTTATAAGTACCTTGGTAATACAATTGACAGGGAATTGACCTTTGACATAAACACTTAACAAATAGGGCAACAAAGACAAAGAACCTTCTCAATGATTGGTTAGTATAGTATATGAATCTGAGAATCTATTTACACCAGATATACATGTGATCTGTATCTGGATATTTCACTGAAAGTGATAAATGTAAATGATATAATGTGGCAACATTTCACTCAACATGCTCAAAGGTCACCTAACTTCTCCTTTTCCTTCTATCTCAATACAGCAAGTCCTCTAAATGAAACAACATAACCTTTTGTTTGTCCATGCCCCACATGACACATGGAAGCATTTTGTGATCTGACGGCTCCATCAGCAAGAAGACATCAATTGCCCATGCATATGGAAACTGCTGAAAATAAATCGTTTTATTATATAACTACACTGTGATTAAGGTTTGGTTAGGGACTCCAATAAGGTTAGGGGGCCTTTGTCGTCATGGTTGCACTAATAACCACGGGGTTAAAGTGCGGGGGCGATCCTGGTCAGGCTTGAGGGATGAATGTACTGCTGACCCATCCATCCACCCAGACCTTGGGTGTAAAGTCGTTTTGTGGCACTTGCTGGACTTACTGATGCTGTCATTCGTATTGGGAGGACAGCCTCCTCAAGCAGGTCCCACAAAAGCTACAAATGGAAGGATGGAACAAAAAATAAGCAGAACCCATACAGCAGCATTGTTTCCCTTGACCTGGGATACGCCATGTTTGCTTTAAAACCAGGTGTAAATGCAAAGGCCTGGAGGAGGGATTCATGTGGTCTTAATGTGCAAAACCCAATTCAACTGGGCAGCAATGTTACGGTGAGTAGCTGCCATAGTTTTCAACTGTTCTAGCTGACAAATCACACAGAAAACAGGGAACCTGGACTGTCCTCCCATCTGAATGCGGTATTTGTAGTTTGGGGTGAAATAGTAACTGTGTAGCAGACGTCACATAAAAATGTTTTATTTCTTCTTCCAGCAGATTCATTTAGAAACCAAAAACTGAAAAGTTCACTGCACTTTTCTACTTTGGGGATAAACCTAAAGGATTCTTTATGGCCTCTGGGTTAAGCCAATAGAAATGGCAAAATCCTCTGTCAGAGTAAGCAGCAGGAATTATGGGAAATGTGGTTTGAAATCAAACAAAGACTAGCACTACCAAGTGGTGTGAGGGAGAGGCTACTAATCATCTTGACTGTGGCCTCATCTATTCAGGATAATTATCTCAAGGTATAACAGTTAATTAGACAATGATAGATTGATGTTTGAATATGCTACACATGGTACCTTTTAATAAACACAAAACATCACAGCAAGACCAAGGGGGAAAAACTGAAATAAATGCTATCCTTTATTCTTGCAGTGCCTCATTGACAACAAACAGGCCAAACACCAACCTAACTAAATAAAAAATACAACAATATCACATTTTTGTATGAAAAATATAAGAATAGGAAAAAAAGCTAGATTGGTGATAGAAAGTGCAGCAAGTCAGAAAAACAAGTCAAAAAATAAATTTATGAAACTGTATCCCCTTTCTTGCATAAATATATCAGTCCAATTTTGCTACCCCAAAGTAGTAATAGATGTTTTTGGGTAGGTGTTTGCGTGTGTCGGGATGGGGAGGCTGCTGCTGCAGAGCCTTAATGAGGTATCCTATAAAAAAAGAAAACAGAAAAAAGGATAGAGACAAATATTGAGAGGGAGACATGAAGATTTGGGAGGGAAAGATGGGGAGGGAGAGGAAGAGTTACAGTGAGTTGGCTGTGTGCTCAAAGACAAGAGAACAAACCCCTCAAAGTCATTCGGCTAATCCATCTCGACAACACTGAAGCCTCATCATATCGACCCCTCCCTCAGCTGTGCACACAACAACACACACATTTCACTCCCTTCCTGACAGTCCCCACCCCCCCACCCGCAGCTTCTCTCCGATGCTGAAAGGAGAGAGGGATAAAACGAACAGGAGGTGGAGGAAGGTCAGGAGGGATAAAGGAGGGAGGAAGGAAAGGAAAGAACAGCTGAGGTTCACCCCGTGGGCGATGCGGCAATGTAGACGGTGGGTGCCTGAATCCCCCCCCCCCCACCTGACTACTACAATAACTAGCATCTTCCTACAACTGACGGCTTCACTAAACTGACCACCCACGTCTTGCCTTTTCCAGCCCAATGCACCTCAGAGAGAAGAAAGAAGGGGAATCCTCTCTTTGTGAAACAGGTCCTTTACATGAAAACCTAACCAACCTGCACTGCAATTTTTTAGGTTAAATTAAACGATGACAGTACTTCAGGTGCTCGGCAAGATTCATGACCTAACAGGAGGAGGTGAAGGCGATTTCAAGCTACAATATGCAGCTTTTCGCCTGGAGCCAGTGAGGTGTTTATACTGGGCCTACCTTTCTTCCTCCCTCTCATTTGTTCGAGTTCCCGCCCCCAATGCTTGTCACTCGACTTGATGAGCCGTCAACCTTGAATCAGAGTCCAGCCTGAGGCCGAGGCAACGGGCGAATGCAGCCATCCTGCAATTAAATGTAAACAAAAATATGAATTCAGCTTTTCTTCAAATGGGTCCTCTGTGCTGCATTTTGATTACCTGTACTGATGTTTTTAACCACCCTGTCCTTACATTACTGATGAATATTTTCTAAAAAATATTATAGCTTTTTGGGATTTTTTGTATCTTCCATGCAACTGTTTTCATACATTTTTATCATAATATGAAGAGATTTGCAATGACTCAAAACTAAAACAAGAAACGAGAGATAACAAGGCAATTAAATGCATGCTTGCTAAATTCAGTACATTTAGTGGTTGTGCTGCTACAGCCTCACTTGGTCTGGTAGCTTATGGTGGCAAATGTTTGCTAATATTCACAAAAGTTAGCGGGATATTGCTGTGTAACTGACTTTCGGTTTGCTGACTTACTTGCTGACTGTTGTGCATTTATGCTACTGCTACACTGCAAGTTAGCATGTATCATTAAGTAGCACTTTTTGCGACAGTGGCCACTGTTTGGCAAAAGTCACACAATCTCACTTTAAAGCAGTGGCATGTGTTTTCAACTCACCCATTCTTTGAAGCAATGTCATCTCAACATAGCTGAGGGAGATAATATTAGAATCTTATCAGCACTGATAAAGTTATTGATCTGGTACTGTATGTATCAAGATTTAAAGTATCTGCTTGGTCAACTGTGTCTTTCTTTGCTTGACAGTAGAATACAAAGAACGAAATGCAAGCAGGACACTTGATGCTTCACTATCATTGCAGTAATTTTAGGCAGACATGTGGAAAGTCACAAATAGCAGCTTTTAACCCTATATGCAACAATTAAATTGAAATTCCTAAGTATGGATCCTTTATATTATTAACCTGTGTTTTCTGTTATAGCTGCAATTTCAGTGGATTTTCACTCAGCCAGTAAATAATAAAATACCACGACAAAAGTAACATTAGAAAGACAATATCATACATTTATGGATATACCCCCTGTATATGAACTCCATGCGACCTCTGAGTTTCACAGACAAGAGTCAAAATAAGCAAATTAAATCACTTTGTTTAGTACAAAACTAATGAAATTACTGTAGTTATTTGCTCATCCAACTTTTTCCCCTCAAATCTTGATTGGCTTCTGATATTTGTGATATTTTCTGAATTCCTGCTAAATGTAGTCTATTATATATTTGGAAAATAAATGGCGTAAATGAGCAGTCACAGACTTAATGAACAGGTTTACACATTATTAATGGTTGTTGATCAAAATCACCATGGCGACCAGAAAGCAGCAGGCCACTACAACATTCAGCCAACAGGTTTTCCTGTCACTCGTCCTCCCCCCAGCAGCAGCATCCCTCCTCAGAACTCAAATGGTGAAGCACCGCCAGAAAAGTCAGTTTTTCCTGTCTGACAGTGGATTGGTTGCCTGTGGAGAGGGGGATTGTGGGAAGGCAGGGCGCCGAGGCTCTGATGTTGTGTGGCCGTTGGCATCATTCAGATGCTCTGCCCCCAGAACCGATGGCATTACTAAAGATTACCGCGCCATGCTTGGCAGCAGTGTGTGTTTTTTGTGTGTGTTTCTCCCATGTTGAGTGTGTTTATATGTGTGTGTGTGTGTCTGTGCACGCACATCATTTATATGGCTGGATATACATGTAGTGGACGTGTGTGGACGTGTGTGTGTGTGAATTTTCCAGCCTGTGTGTGTGTGTCCCCTCTGGACAGCTGGCGTGCCAAAGCCTGTTGAGCTGTTTGTCACACTTCTCTCACTCAGGAGAGCTCAAACGGCGTGTAGAGGCCTTTCACGGCTGACATGCTGGAGACTGTACTGACATACACACAGACAGACATGCTTTCTTGCTTTTTTTAAATTTCAAGCAGCAACTCTCACGCTGGAAAAATTATCAGGGCATTTGACTCTTTCTCTTCTTGTAATTCTGATGATCCAGAAATCAAAGTTTACTCTGTAGCAGACGATTAGACAGGTTGTAAACAAACCTCCAGTAGAGCTAAATTCTCTACGTTGCTTAATCAGACGGGAAACCAAAAGTGAACAAATTGAGATGCTTTTTATGTCTTCTAGAGAAACTCTAATTCAAGTTACAAGTCTTATTTGCCAAAATGCATCTGCAACTCTTTCAGGTCTTGCTGACTATGAAGATGATGCAGCGTTTCAACATCCTCCTTTTAAAGCTGTGTTAATAATCTTATTTGTAACTGAGACCAAGACTCTTTTAACACATGGGCTTTGAGTCAGTGAACTCTTTTAAGTCCCTTCTTAAAACATACTTTTATAGGAGAGCCTTTCCCGATCTTATTTGACTTTATTTTATCCCTCTTAATTTTATATTAATTTTTCATGCTCTTATCTTGTTTTTTTTTTTGTATTATTCTTTACACTTGTTAAAGCATTTTGTAACTTGTTTTTGAAAAGTGCTCTACAAATAAGGATTATTATTATTATTATTATTATTCAGAAAGTATCTACATGTGCAAAGTTTGCCTGATTCTGACAGATCTTCTTACCAGGTCAACACTTAAAGAGATGCTATTATGCTTTTTGGCTTTTCCACTCTCCTTTATTGAGTTATATCTCTTTTTTGTGCATGTAATAGGTTTTCAAAGTGAAAAAGCCCAAAGTCCAGCCCAAAGGGAGTTCCCATCTCTCACAGAAAGCTCTGCTCTGAACTGCTTGAAAACAGCTCGTTTGTAGTCCAGCCATTTACCTTCCTTTACTTGTGACGTCACAATGAAAACGCGTCATAAAGAGTAAAGAGTTGAGGAGCTCCGCAAGTGGCTGTGGGGGATGCCTGTTCCAACCCGCAGGAGGAGCGTGTCAAGCGGGCCAACTGCCCGCTCACAGAGCCCTCTGCTCCCGCCGTCACACAGACCGCTGCAGCAACAACGGCAGAGGAAAACACAGCTGGAAGGTTTTCATACCGCTTATTTGTCTTTATATTCTCAGGAATGTTGAAACGTTTTAACTTAAAAAAGAGAAAGCTGTGTGGATCGCTGGTGTGTGTGTCGCATTGAACATTATGTCGTGGCAGTTGTGTGTGGCGTCGCTATGAC
>NC_060150.1:16257842-16279640 GCF_021292245.1 Micropterus dolomieu | reverse complement strand
GATTATTATTATTATTATTATTATTCAGAAAGTATCTACATGTGCAAAGTTTGCCTGATTCTGACAGATCTTCTTACCAGGTCAACACTTAAAGAGATGCTATTATGCTTTTTGGCTTTTCCACTCTCCTTTATTGAGTTATATCTCTTTTTTGTGCATGTAATAGGTTTTCAAAGTGAAAAAGCCCAAAGTCCAGCCCAAAGGGAGTTCCCATCTCTCACAGAAAGCTCTGCTCTGAACTGCTTGAAAACAGCTCGTTTGTAGTCCAGCCATTTACCTTCCTTTACTTGTGACGTCACAATGAAAACGCGTCATAAAGCTTGCCAAGTGGCTAGCGGGGTCAGGCACGCCCTCAAACCAAGCTAGTCAGTGATGGCGGAACAAAAATGTGCTTGAATATTTTCGGAGTTGAGGAGCTCCGCAAGTGGCTGTGGGGGATGCCTGTTCCAACCCGCAGGAGGAGCGTGTCAAGCGGGCCAACTGCCCGCTCACAGAGCCCTCTGCTCCCGCCGTCACACAGACCGCTGCAGCAACAACGGCAGAGGAAAACACAGCTGGAAGGTTTTCATACCGCTTATTTGTCTTTATATTCTCAGGAATGTTGAAACGTTTTAACTTAAAAAAGAGAAAGCTGTGTGGATCGCTGGTGTGTGTGTCGCATTGAACATTATGTCGTGGCAGTTGTGTGTGGCGTCGCTATGACGACAAGCTGTGTACTATCTCTGGGTACTATCTGCAATGGAAAACGGAGCAGGGCTGAGTAGAGTCGAGTCTATGGATTTGCGCTATGGTAGTATTTTTAGGCAAGGCAGCATAGATCGTCAGAACACCGGCAACAGTTCAACGTTTTGTCCTAAAAGACGATACAACTCCGACTCTGTTTGGGCCTGGAAATTCACAACCTGTAAGTATGCTTTATTGGTTGTGAATTATATTTAAAATAAACATGGCAATGTAACTTCACAGACTGTTCAAGTGCGGAGTTGTTGTAAACATTGGCTAACACAGCTAAAGTTATAGCTATAATGCTAATGTTACACCTGATGTGAGCTACTGAGCAAACGTTCAAATTGTTCGGCCAATTTTTATGTAAAATTGAGTTGAAATATGGTGGTAAGATGTGCAACAGTGATAATGTGTGGTTGTGGACTTGTGAGTAACTTAAACCATCTGTTACGGTCGCAGTCTGAAGCGGCTTTGATTTGGATCACACTACCTTGTTTCTTACGACCCGCCCTTCTCTGCTTCTGATTGTCTAGTAGTCTTTACCTGGGAACTGCGCATGTGCAACTCCCAACAAAGATTTTGTATAAGTAAGATGCATCACTCTGTAGTTCAAGAGCGGAGCGTACAACACAGGGTGAAAAGAGGAGCTTCAACAATATTCAGTGTGAGAAAAATATGGTGTATTTGAAAATTAAACCATGTTAACCTGTTCTGGTACAACCCCTAATTAAGATTTTGAACCTGAAAATGAGCATAATACCACATCTTTAAAACTTGAAAGTTTTCAAACAAATTCAACTTTTTAGGAGTCAGATCCCTAGGAAATCAATCCTGAATCCATGACTGAAGTCTGTGTCATGTGTAAAGTCCATTGATATATCATTAGTAATGCTTTACTGCATAGGGAAACTGTAGGTACAGTAGGTCCTGGAAGTCTGTTTGTAAGATCCAATGGATATTTACAACTCACTGGCAATAACTTCTAATAATGTGTGCACTTGTGTTTCTTATTTCAAATATCTTGGTTATATAATATCAAGCTTGGCTTGAAGACTGATGTTGCAGCTTCCTCAGATCTTTAAGTCACTATGTAGAATTTTAGCAAAACAAATAGGTATGGCGGTCAAAAATACAAAAATAAGACCCAAGTTGTCAGAAAAATGTTATTGACTCATACTAAGCTGAACGTCAGTGTGTTGATTCTCTCTATGCTTTTGCTACCATTTGCTGTTCACAAAGCTGCTCCGACAGAGTGTGAGCTACATCTCTAAAACGTGACATACAGTATACTGTAGAAGCAAACACTGTGGGAGTCTGACATCTTTTACTGAAATCTTGCTGCAGCGCACAGAAAAGTGACACACTGCTCTCATTTCCAGATGTCATAATATATGAGAAGAAGTCTGGCAAGTAGTAGTAAGTCTGCTCAGCTGCAGCTTGTAATGGAGAGAACACCCTGATGCAAGGGAATGCTCACTGCTGTTTAGGCTGAAATAAAAATATCACTTGTGCATAAATGCTGCGCTGAAATATGCTCAACTGAATGTGCAGTGTGTGTCTGTGTCTTTCTACATGCAGAATTTGTCTCTGTGTGAATACATTTCTGCATGAACAATTCTCCAAGTATTAATTTGGAACTTCTAATCCTTTTACATTCCCCTCCTGCTTCCTAACACTGAGAGGCTCTCTGGCTGTGGATGGTACAGCAGACACACACACACACACACACACACACACACACACATGCACTCATCACCTCCAGCTTTACTTACGGTTTTTACTGTATAACCAAAACTGTCATGGTTTGAGAGGCCTTCCCTAACTCCCTTCCCCCACCCTCTACCATACAGGCTGGCAAATATGAGAAAGCTTTGTTTTATGGCTCTTTTTGTCTGGAATCATTTACAGTTCTACATTAAAACGTGCATTTGAAATGCTCGTAATATACATTAACATCATGACATTGATTTTGTTTTTGTTCATTACTTGTCACGTCGGAAAGGAACATCAACCACCGAGCATAAAAATGCTGCTTTGCGAAGCTAAATATTCTGCTGTTGAGATAACTAATACTATAGTCTGCAGTTTGAATTCAGCAACTATGGTGCCTTGTTTTTGATGAAGCGTTTTTAAATTAGCCACCGCTCTAACTTGCGCCTCTGACTGGCTTCTTCTCTGTAGCAATGGCAGCTGAAGCTGTATGGGTACTGTAGTATGCCAAACTAACAGACAAAACATGATTTCTCTGAAACAAAGTTGAAATAATCAAAATTGGTGATATAAAGTCTAAACTCTTATGTAACATATGTTGTTATCCAAAGAAAATTAGAAATTGGAATACAGAATGGAGAAAACACTTCAAGACACTAGATAGATGATGAAGAAAGTACCATGGAAAGGGGAGAGAGAAGGAATGAGAAATTAAAAGAAATAAGAGCAGACAAAAGAGGACGAAAAGCGACAGGGGAGCTAGAAGGAAAATGGACAGAGGGGAAGACAGAGGGCAGGTAAAGAAAGATGGAAGGATACAAAGGAGGGATACAAGAGCAGCTTTGAGAGAGAATACAAGAAAGAGAAAAGTAAGGAAATGAATAGAACTGGAAGGAAGGGAAAAGGGAATTACAGTGGAAAGGATGGATGGAAACTAAGGGCAGCTGAAAGGGAAGGAAGGATGATAGGCCTGAGAGGGAGGAATGGAAAGAAGAAAGGAAGAGAGTGAAAGAGAGAAGATGTCCTCACTCTGCCTTCACTTCCATAAGCTCCAGAGCAGTAAATTTCTTGCCATTTCATGGCCGTCAGCCGGGGCCAGTAAAACGCCGCCGCCGAGAAGAAAGACCCCGGGGGGGCCGAGGTGAGCCTGAAGGACGAGCTGTCCCTCACACACACTCTAGCACACACACTTGCTCTTTTTCTCACTAACACACAATTTCTCTCCTTCCGCTCTCTCTTTGTCATTCACACACACTCTTTTGCTGCTGTCACTCCCTCACACCCAATTTCTCTTGTTAATTTTGCCTCTTTTCTTTTACTATCACACACACACACACACACTCCTGCATGCCATCCTTCCTGACGTGGGAGACCCCCTGGTGTCCTTGAGTCCGGAGGCGCCTACATATCCCAGGGAGCCGTGCTGTGGGACTATGAGGATCATGGCCTCGGAGCCCAAAGTCCCATCATTCATTTCCTCTCATTTTGGAAAGGACGAGCAGGGAATTCCCTGGGGAAAAAAAAGAATCACTGGATCACACAAATCAAGGGCAACTGAATTAAGACGAGTCTGTATGCGTGTCCACTATGCAGCAAGAGAAAAAGGAGAAGGAGGGAGTGTGAGAGATAAAGTGTATTAAGGGTGTTTGGGAAGATGAGTGTATGACCCATAAAGATATAAAGAAGCAGGCAGTGTGGGCTTTCCGCAGGCTTTATTCATTAAACTGAGTCCCATGGCTCAGAAATGACAGATAATACACACTCTGACTGGTTTTAACAATTCCTCCGTCTGCCTCGACGGCCAGTCGGTCAGTGCACATGTAGTGTTAAAACACTGGAGAGAGTCAAAGAGAGAAATTTAGAAAAGTGGGACAAAGAATCTGACACAAATATTAGAAAGCAGTATTCAGATGAAGCTATTTAAACTTGTAGAGAATCCATGCAGACTTTAACTTGCGTGTTGCGACTGTGGCTATCTAATGCTAATTTTGCTTCTAAGTGGGACTTTTTGTTTTGTTTGATGGCAGCACATGAAAGCATTCAGATAGCATTTTAACTAGAGTTGGAATTCATGCACAAATATGGTTTCACAGGCACCTCTGTGAGGCAAAGAGCCCTTCTAATTGATAGCAGAATGGAGGAAGTAAAGTGATGCATCTTGTCCTGCAGGGAAGTATCGCCATCATCGAGCAGTTGGGTTGCCATATGTGAGACAAAATTCTGTTAAAAGGTGGTGAAAATCGTGCTATTCCAAATGCTGTTTAAATGGTGTTCTCTTATTCAGATTATCAGGAAAGGTCTAATGGACGTGACAAACATGCAACACTTGCTATAATCATGAAGAGAAAATCTAGATGGCAGTTAAGAATCGAAAGGAGGCTTTAATAAATATGAGCCCAGAACATAAACAATACACTAATGTGATTCTGTACTCTTGCCTCCCACAGGCTGTCTTAAAATACAATCAACACAAACCACTAAGTAGTCTAATTTCACACACCTGTGTACGGTGAACCCAACAAATGCACATACAAAACCAGTGAATCCAATTTCAAGCACCCATAGATGTATACCTGAAATGACAAATTCTTTATTTTTTCATTCATTCAGCACCAGTGGGTGTAAGGAATGCTTTGCATATCAGCTGATCATCTAAAACAGAGTGTGCTCAGACTAGACTAATGGACTAGATCCACCTGTGTTTTCCCTGCTATGAGAAGTCAGAATGTCTGCTAAAGGTCTTGGATTAATTTGGGAATAATAAAATTTAAAAAAGGGCTCCGTTGCTATTAAGGCTGTCAAGATTCAGCGAGCAAAACGACATGTACAGTCCAAGATGGGTAGACATTTTAAAACCTCACTAGTGTTGTTTGAGAAACATGTTCTTGATGCTATTTCAAAAGATGCTTCATGTTGGTAGGGTGGCAGGACATTCAATTTGGATTCAGCTTCCAGAAGTGGGCAGAAACATTTCGGGAACCACTGGTTCAGAGGACGGATGCTTCTATTCCATGACTTCAGAAAATGAGCCAGTAACAATCACGTGCTTCTGTTTCTTTGTGTGTCCTTAACTGGCAAGGAAGTGTTATGACGAAGTATAGTCCATCATACTCAAATAAATGAAATGGTCCAGGTTCAGGTTACTTTTTATTCGCAATTGGTTGTTTCAATTACAAAAACAAAACTTAATATACCTGCGTGCACATTTTTCCTTTCAAGCCCAAACATGAAACAAAATGTGATTATGCTCAAAGGTGACTGGTGTAAAAATATCTACCCTGGCTCCTGCAGGACACCAAAGACATGGCCGACAGTTCCACAAACAGATGCAGTGCAGGGTGAACAGGTGCCCCACAGGAGGTAAAGGTCCTACAAAGAGATGGAGGTGTGTGTGTGTGTGTGTGTGTGTGTGCCAGCAGGGCAGCAGAGGGCCAGGCTGTCTGAATCCCCTGACAGCCACTTGTCACTCTCCCCTCAGACCATCTGGGCCCTTTCCTCTGTCTTATCTCCACACACACACGCACACACACACACACACACACACACACGCTCTGCACCAATGGGAGCTGGTGGCGACTGTGGTGATGGCGGGGGTTGGGAGGGCAACAGATGCCAGTTTCTCCACGTTTGTTTCCCCTCCATGCTTTTCACCTTCCCACCTCTCCCCATCTATCTCCGTCTCCTTCTGTCCCTCCATCCATCCATCCATTCATGCGTCCTTTTCTTCCTTTTTTTCCTTCCCTTCTTCCTTTCTCACCTCCTTTCTCCTTTCTTTCTGCCTTCATCCCTCCCTCCCTCCCTCCCCTCTCTTTCATTCACTCCATCCTCTGTCATGTTTGGGCCAGCTGGCATCTCACACTGCTCTCCACACACACACACACACACGCACACACACACACACACACACACATATGCTAAAGCTGACCTCCACCACTGCATTAGACCAGCAAAGTAGTTTTTACACAAGGCACTCTCATTGGGATCTGAACGATTCACCGGGGACTGGCAACTCTCTTGATACAATATGTGGCACAGTTGCAGTTCCATGAAAACCTGAATGCACAAGTGAGACAGGCTGCACGTTAATTTCAGTGCGAGTGATTAACTAAAGGAAACACAACTTCACACTGAAAGGATTACAGTGAAAACTATATTCCTGTTATTCATGTTTGCCTGTCACATGTTGTTTAAGAAGACACCTATACAGCAATCTTGCAGTTTCATTGCATGTCACACAGTGCAAGACGGGTCTAGTAAAATCTTGGTCGCAATCTGTGTCAGACAGTATGGCAAATGTCAAATGCATGTCAGCTACAAACTAAATCAACATTGTCAAAATTTTGATGCAGGCGGTCTTTGGTTGCTAAAGCTATAAAAAAAAGTTTATGGAGGGCTATACCAAGTTGAGCAATTGGTTGGATGTATCGAGAAGTGGTGAGTCAGTTTTGATTTATTAAGCCATTACTTGCTGTTGTAACGTACAAATAGTTCTCTTTTAGGATGAGCTTTATCAGTGGGAAGAACGTTAAAGATTATGTGGATGTGTGACGGTTTGCAAGAGCTACAGTTCTTCTGTTTATGTTTCAGTCCTTACAGTCACTTTATTAGCATCGAAAACAGCAATGCATTAAAAAAAGGCAAGAGCACGTTGCTACAGGTGAGCTGCCAGTGAGATGAGTCAGGATGAGTCAGTTTGAGTAATAGATCCATGAATATGAAGACATGTCAGGCATCAAAACATTGCACAGCAGTTTATATCACCATGAGACAGGGTGAACCAACTGTGGAATGTTACTGCACTGACAACCACTGATTTCTTTACTTGGGCGGGCCTCCCAGGTATATTAACAACCAACCAGGTAAATTTGACGACCCATTTTAGCATTTTGCAGGGAAACACACAGAGAGATGTTAGCTGGTTACATGATTACAAGATGGTGGACATTTTACAAGCACGGACCAGGTAAAACAACATTGAACACACTAGTGCAGATATCACGTTGGTTTCGATCATTTCGACAGGCTACGTCATTAACAAGCCTCCTCTACCTGCGGCGCACCTGCTGCTGTGTAAACTGAATCGTGTTTGATAAAATCCAAAAGACGTGTTTGGTGTCGGTGACTTTATAAAATATACTGCTGTTGGTGAAAGTCAGCAGAGCAGGCACATACAGGGAGAGAGAGACAGGAATAAGTGGGATCCGGTGTGATAGCAATAACAGACCAGAGGTGTAGGTGAGTAGGGAGAAGAGAGCTGAAGGGAAAAGCAAGGTGAGCATGTTCAAGTGGTGAGTAAACACTAAAATAAGGTGAAGAATGGAGTAGAATTAAAAAATCTAATTTACACTGTTATACAAGCTGTACACTCACTACTTTACATTGTAGCAAAGTGTCATTTCTTCAAAAATGTGAGGGGTTTACTCACTTTTGTGAGATACTGTAGCTTGCTTTTAATGTATTATCACACATGTAGCATGTTTTTCCAATACATAAATTGCTCCACACGACATCACATTATATGGTACAAATACTCCCAAGTACCTGCTCACCGTACTTGACATCATTCCTACCATCTCTTTATCTCTTGTTTCACCTCATAACTACTTGGAGGTTTCTTGACTCAATCAGAGCCAATTAGCCTCTACCTCTCTCTTCTGCTCTTTCTTCCCTTTCCTATCCCTTTCTTGTCCTCTCCCTCCTTTCTTCCCCCTCCTGCATCTCCCTTGCGTCCACTCCTCTTCGCTGCTTTGAGTACTCACACACCTCTCTCCTGCACGTCCTCCTTCTTCCCTTCAGGGAGGACGGCCTATCACCAGTCTAGACACATAACCAGTCCCAGCCACAAGTGACAGCACAACACCCCCCCCAACACACACACACACACACACACACACACGATCCATCCGTGCACATACACACACTACTCTCCATCCGTCACATTTACATTTCAAACTGCCTGCGCTTCCACCAACACATCCATTATTTACCAGCCTCTGGCCAAAGAGGAGAGCGCTATATCCACACTCCCCAGGTAGTGTGTGTGTTTTTGAGGTACTTGTACTCCAGTCTGCTGCACTCCTCTCTGCTGCTTCCCTCAGCAGCCTGCAATTATATTTTCTAAACTTCATAAACTAAATTTTCCTTCCTTTTCTCATTTCATTCCCTTTTCCGCTTTCTTGCTACTCGTCGCCCCTCGATCTTTTAAAAGTCAATTACAGGCTGTTTGGTACCGACAGCGGAGTCAAAAATACTGTACATCACTGGAACTCGATAGAAATGAAAAATCTCAGTAGACTTTTTGTTTTTGAGGAGCGTAAGTAGGAAACCAGTAGTTCCTTGTTGGAAAAATATTCTGGGTGGATTGGTGGTCTTTTTTCATATTTACCATGAACATGAATGTTTTCAAATGTCATTTGCAACTTTTTGAGCCACTTCTACGTCAGAGTTTTTTGTGTTTTTTTGTTGCGGGTGTGTCTGTGCTTTTGTGGATGTGGAGGTTTTTTTTGGCAAGGTGTTTTTTCCTGCTATCTAGGCAGATTTGTCTTTTAGAGAAAGAAAAACCAAACTCTGCTTAATGCACAGATATGTACGTGTTTACATGTGTGATTCTCAGCGTGGGGGTCTGTATGTCCTTGCACATTCACGTGTGATTCATGCTTCACACCCTGACCCGCTGTCTTTAAGTGTGGAACCGCCACGTTTGTTCATAGTGTGCGCAATTCACACTCCTCGCCACGTCAAAACTGTTGCAGCAGGAAGACAGAAGAAGCAGCACATTCTGTCCATCTTGCACACCTCCTTCTTGCTGTTTTTCTAGCCTCTCTGCACCTCATGATGCGTCCTCACACCTCCTCCATATGAGGTGAGAGCTCAGAACGAGACATTGACTCTCATTTGTAAATTGTTTGTATAGGACACTACAGATTTATAGGTCATATCGTGATATTTGCTTTGTTTTTCTCTACACATCATTTAACTTTTTCAATAATTCTTATGTTAAGCAACCCAGGAAATAACTGAATGAGCAGTTCTGTCGATTTCAGAGTGCAAAAATAAAATGCCTGAAATCCTTCTTGCTTTGATCTGTTATATTGAGAGGAGAGAGACTAGCAGGAGGAAAGCTATTGTGGGCTAGCGGCTATGTAAAAGGGTGTGAGGGTGGCCTAGTTAAAGCACTCATAATGGATTACATTATGCTATAAACACACTCTCCTCCTGCCAGTCGTCTGACTTCTCCGCCCGAGTCACCAATGAATGGATGATTAGGATGGCCCTTTTTCTTTTGCTAAACCAGGAGGTTTTGACCCGTGGACACTGCAAAGACTTCTTGACTTGCAGCCTTTTGTCTGCGCACAAGTGCATATTTCTTTTTTTTTAAAAGACAGTAGAAAGGCAGGCTTACATCCTCATCCTAATTATCAGTTTTCGTTAAAAGGATAAGGCTGGAAATATCCTATATAAAAAAGTATAAAAAAATGTTTTCCTAACAATTAAGGTAATGAAAACCAAATGTATGTGATGGATATTTCTTGTCAATGTACAGCATGTGTGAACCCTCACACCACCAACTCTGTGATCACAACAGTCTTGAGTTGATGACATGACAATGACATGAACGCCCAGATGTCATGAAAAACATACTGTATATAGTTTCACCAGTCTAAAAAAAAAGAGAACTACAAAACTACATATAAAAATGGAAGAAATAGGCAACAAACCTAGACATCACCATTCTTTGACATCTTGATTGAGAATAGGCCTGTATTATTCTGTATTATTATATATCTTAAAACTGATAGTCCTATCAAGGAGTCTCATGGTTTACATGTGTGGGAACTCTGGTGCATTTATTTAAATAAAATAAATGCACCAATTAAACAGAATAATGTGTAATGTGTGAGAACTACTGCACTACAGCACCAAATCTGTACTAATCCACAGCTGAAAACGGTCCCTAACAAATGCTTATTTACCTCCGAGTATTATTTGGTGAACACTACAGTGCCCAGCTGTTTCACGACATTATTTAGTCTTCTTAAGAACTATGCATACGTTTGTGATCTTAATATTTGTGATTTACGTCTTTAGTAGCAATAAATGGGGATGAAGCTAACTGCCACAAACTGGGTAGGGAAGTCAGACAGACTAAAGCATGGCTGCTTTTGGTCTTGACATGGAATTTGATTACAATTAGAGAACTATAGAACAATGGCAGCTTTAATGTTTAAATAATGCAGAAAGGTAAAAAAAAAAGCATCCATAGGGTTGGTAAAGACGGTAAAGAAAACGCATCAATTGATCTAATAGAGCTCAGTACAATGTGTGATGATTCCTCTGATTTATTAGATGTTTTATCAAAACAAATCACAGTCTGCTCTGATTTAATACAGATCCAAAAGCTCTTGCTATGGACTGGAGGCCTCTTCCTTCATCAGTGACACGCACCAAAGGATTGTGGGATTGCTGGCCAAGCGTCTTGGCATGGGCCCCTGTGGTTGGCTGCTGCCACGGCGATGAAGCGGTGTGATGTTCTCTCCAGCAAAGCCCCACGATCGCTGCGCCGGTAGACCACAACAACACACCTTGGCCGGCTTTCCTGGCTTCCATCCTGCCGAGCTTAGAAACACCAAAACAGCATGCTTCTCTTCCCTCCTCTGCTTCTTTCCTTCACTTTTCACTTTCACTTTATCCCTCCTTACTTCCTCCACACTTTTCCTACCTTACTTTCTTACCCAGCCAGATGAGCGGGTGCTGAAATAGTGAGCGGTGTATATTTATACGTCTGAATCGTCACAGTGGAGTCACAACATTGGTGATGCTAAGTGTTAGACATCTCACGCTGCCTTTAAAACCGCCTTGAGCCTTACCGCCCGTACTGTGGACAGCAGTCTGTTCATTCACACCTCTGCAGCACTCATATAAGGTGTTATAATTTCTTAGTGCAAAACAGCAATGAGTTTGTCGGTCAACTTACTGTTAACTTATATGCACAAATCCCCCAGTATGCACCCATTTTAGAATGTGTTACATGGTTGTTGAGAAGAAGTAATTTGTAACAAAACCTCCTATACAATATTTTATGGGCAAATCCACCAAAAGGCCAATCATTCAAAACCTGACACATTACAACTTTCATGCTCCACTATAACACACCTGGCTGCTCTCACTGAGCGGGGTCGGTCATTTTTCAACAGAGACAGTAGTTTAGCAAAGCCCCCTTTTACAGCACAAATTACCACCAAAGAAAAATTGTTTCCAGGCAAGTGGAAACACATGGAGTCGATTCAGATATAGTTTGTCTTCTGTGGAGGGGCCGTTTTGTAGAAAGAGTCCTAATCTCTTGCAACATGTGTGGGCCATACCCTTGTTCTGTCTCTGTTTGGGACATCCTCTTGGCACGGCTACAGTCAGAGGTTTGCGCAGCACCTGTGTGTCCTGCTCACTCTGCTCCCGTGTTTGATGGTGTGTTTGTGTATCGATTCAAATTAAAAACCTGTGGCACCTGGTCATCTTCAAATGCACACAGCTGTTGTGTGAAAATGTAAAACAAAAAACACACAGTTTGTGCGCATACGTTTGAGTTGCATGTAAATTTGTGTGCATGTGCGTGCATACATAAAATGAGCACTGAGCTTAAGTATTAAGTAGTAAAACATTTTGGCACTTACCAAATTGCCTTTCTCATTCAGTACCAAATTTTAACACCTAAGGAGTAAATCTCATCAGCATCAGTGAGCCAATAAGCAAGCAGCATGCTGGTATCAAGACCTTATAATGCTAAGGATTGGCTGTCAAGAAGCATGCATGAAAAACACTCTGTTAAGCCCAGAGACGAGGCTGACTATTAATTTTTTTTACAGCCAGTTGCTTATCTGCCGATATAAGTGAACTATGTGCTGCTTGTTAGCTAGCCAGCAGCAAGCCTGGCCCACCAAGAAACCCAAAGCGCATCCTCTCCTTGCCGCCAAACATGGTGTTGTTGACAGCCCAACAGGTTAACGAAGGAGACTGTCCGCACCAGAAATGTGTAGCATGAAATTACGACCTCTAGTGGCCGTACAATGGTAGCACATGACAAAAACGGGTCACGTATTGTAAATAGCCAGAAAGTCCTATTGCGGAGGTGGATAGATTTGAGGGCTTTCGCCCAGGAGACCGCCATTCGGTTCCTGTGTGAAACAAGATTGATTTAGCTAGCTAACTATGTTAGCTAGGCACAGTGTGTTGCTAGCTAGCTAACTATGTTAAAGTGTTAAAGGCCTTGACATCCGCTTGAAGACCCTCTCTATAACCTTCACAGGGGTGTTTGCCTAAACTTAAGTCAGTGATTGTATGCATGTCGACCGGCAGATCATCAGGTCTAGCAGACAGGGTTAACCTCCTTTGCTGCAGTATGTATGTCATGAGATGTAGGGTCAAGTGATTCACGTAACGTAGGTGTGGTCAGGAAACAGTGTTTAAAATTGCCGTTTTGGGAGGCATGGACAAATGCCACCAGTATGGGGCGCTAAATTAGGAAACACTCAGGGAGGCATGGATAAAATATCCTTTATGCTTGTCACGTAAAATTTCTCACGCTTCCATTATTTCCCAGTACCACAAACGCACCCACACATACATTCCCTTCTTCTTCTTCTTCTGCTAGGCTAACTACAATACTACAATGGGGTATTGCTGCTTACTCTTTATTAAATGTTTCTTTTTTACAGTTATTTATATTTTTTATATAGTCCAGTACTGTCCAGATATTCTATCTTTTTTTTTCCATTTAGTCTAATCAGGTTGAGTCTCCAGCTGCTCCCAGGTCTTTGAACAGCTTCCTCCTTTGAAATGAGTAATTGTAAAAAAGTATCATTCAGGAACCAGCATCAAAGTTAAGGTATTCGTCCCAGTATCAAACATTTTTGAATGGTACCCATCCCTACTGTTAAACCATGGTGTGTGTCACTGCATGCACTAAAAGACACCTAACTATTTTGAAAGCACATTGCTTAACAAGTGGGTCAGGTTACTTGCGACAAAAGGGGTTCACACACTTTTAGACAACATCCGCACTAAGCCAGCATCGAAAAATGTACATTTTTCTCAGTGTCAAGAGTAATGGCGTCACCAGGTCATTTTTGACTGTATGAATGTAACTCAACAACAGCAACAAAATATTTTCCATGTTAATATGCAATAATCTTCATGACGCAGCCTCTCTGACATGTCTTCAAAGAGTGGTGGCTACTCGCAATAATTGATACATTTTGTTTGAAGTTCACGTAATGTGACCCCCTACCGTTACTCAGACTGCCTGCATTTAGAGAGAGCATTGCTCACAGCTTCAGGGCTTGTCCGCGACTTCTGAATTGCAAATTTAGAATTAGTTCATTTAAATATAAATGGTGTTGGTCAGTGTCTAGTCAATGTATTAACACATACGGCTAACAATCCCCGCACAGTATTGAGAGAATATCATGACACCTGACCGCGACACTGACGCCTGACGCTCTGTGTCCTGCTGTCTCTGTCCCCCTCGCTGTGAGACACAGACTGTTTTACTGTCTCCAGGATGCTTTATTTCCTCTAAAGCGGCTGTGAGCTGCACTTTATAAGAGGTGCTGAAGTGAACATGTGATCACAAGTGTTTTCAGTTTTGGTTTTCTTCCTCTGATGAAGAGCAGTGCGCTCGTCTCATTGTGTAGGCTACAGTCCCAGACGGGCTCTGTGTCTGTCAGACGGTCTTCAGGGGGTAGCCTTATGGTGCTTTCAGACCAAAAGCGAAGCGATTGGGTGGGTGAGTTTACATACAAAGTCAATGTAAAGACGCGTAGTGCTGCGATTTCCTGTCGGGCGGCGCGAAGCCGAAGGGGCCGGGGCTGGGGCCACGAAGGTGTCGCATGACGCTGAGTCGCGATAGCCTATTAGTGTTGAGATTGTCTGTACATCACCGACGGCTTCAGAGCGATGTGTGGAGAGGGCCAGGCAGAGCGGGAGATTGAAAATCTGCTGGCCGGCTGAGAGCTGCTAAACTTGGGGGAGAGGAGCAGGGAGCAGTGCTGTAACCTTTGGACAAATAACAACACCCGTAGTTGGACTGGATTATGCGCGGACAACTACGCCGTTTACTCGCAGGAGGAGCTCGGAGTTAACTGTTTTATTTAAAATAGCTTTTTACTTTAGTTTTTGAGATAACAACATTGATTTATCTTCACTGGAGCTTCTCAGCAGCTAGCTTCTGTGTACATCCGGTTCCAGTGTTGCTGTTAGCGTTGTTAGCTCTGTCGGACTACGACTTCATATTTATATAAAAAACGGACAAAACTGGACATTACTTGGAGAAAAGAAAGCGAGGAGGTTGAACTACCTAGTGAGTTCAGAAAACATGTGTCTGAGAGCAGCGGTCACTGAAAAATAGCTTGCACCAAGAAATGTTAATTAACAAATAAAATGCTACGAGAAAGGTTAATTTGCACAATAACAAAACCTGCAATGCAATATAAATATGTTGAGTATATTTTTTAAAAAGTAACTTAAGGTAAAAAAAGAATAAGCTACTGATTACTGCATTACATTCTATTCTATTTTTATATTCTGAATTGTCACCTGCTGCGTAACTTTTGTCCTTCCCTTTATAAAAATAAAGACATTTCCACCATAAATTGGTGCAGAAAATGTCTCCAGAATGCAGGAAATTAAGTGTTTAATGCTCAAAATCTTTGAATTGAACATTTCATCAATATTTCTTTTTAAACTAAATTCAAATGAATTAAGCTAATTTATCATTAATGTGAAAAGGTGCCAGATTCACAAAGACTTTAGGGTACTTCAGGCATGCCTGCATGTATGTAGACTCAACTGGGATTAAATTAAATGAGAAAAGTTGATCTACAGGAGAAACATATCTGACATCAATACAGAATGCCTGACAGCCTTACTGCATTATATTACATTAAATTATTTAAATTTGTCACCTCAGACATTTCCTCAGTAAAGTGGTGCAAAAAATCAAGTGTTTCCAAATCAAGTGTTTAAAGCCCAAATTTTTCAGGGGGAGGAACCCCCAGACCCCCCCCTAGTTAATATTATCAGTGTTAATTATTATCAGAAAATGAGACAGATGTTAGTTACTGTGTAGAGGTCATTTACTGTTGCTTTATAGACGTTTCAAGTGAAAACGTGAAAGATTTCTGGGCTGGGCTAAGCCCCCAATATTTCAAGGGCCTGGAAACGCCCCTGGTCAAGAGTCCAACGTAGGCTAATCCAGATTTTTCAGAGCTTTCCATAAAGGCTGTGTCTTTCCCACTCCTTAACTCATGACAGCTGTGATGCACTGTTTTGTTGTTTGCTCACTGAAATGGGACAAGGAATAAGACATATGCCTTGTTCCCATTGTTAAGGTGTTTTACTTTGAACAGAAATCTTTACCAAAATGACCTGAAAATCCTTGCTTTAACCTCCTGCACTGAAACAAAGTAGCTGAAGTTACAGCTAACTCAAGAGAGTAGCATGTGCCAGCAGAGGCAACACAGCTGCACAGATCTTCTGGAAGAGGATTCAGGATTTCTCGGCCAACAAGTAGGGTGAGTAAACATCTTGTCAATCAGCATTCAGTGATTCTTTAGTTTGTTTGTTTAGTAGATTTACCTTTAATCTGAACTGTGCAGTTCGGAGAGATGGAAGTTTTCATCTGATAACAGTTACTGATTTGGCCATTAGTTTCTTTGGTAACTGGGCTAAATGATAGCAGAGAAGATGGCAGAGCATAATTTGTTCAACCTCTCTTCCTTCAAAAGTGTCTCACCTGGCAGGACAACATTCTAATTCTGTGTCAAGAGTTCATGTGCAAACTCCTGGCTGACTTGTGAATTGAGAAGTGTAAACCCAAACAAGCCAAATATCAGCAAAGTAAACTTCTGCGGTTCAGAACAAAGTCTGCAGGTGCAGTCCCTAAAATCTTCAGCTCCTGATGAAAATGCGTGTCTTAAATTCACAGAGCTTTTGTCACATTAGTCAACAAGGCCCCGCGACTACAGGCTGTTTACAAAACGAAGCCTCTCTCCTCTCTGTCACGTAGCGCCACAACTGGAGGGGGAGCATGCAATCAAAGCTTGCCGAACACACGTCACCCTTTGAGGGGGTCTTTGAAATCAGGCCCTCATCCGCACACAGGAGCGCATCACGCCGCATTAGACAGTTTTGGAATAAATATTTGACGGCCGGCAATATCACAAGACACAGAGAAACCTCCTTGCACGGAGCTGTTCCTCCCCCCCTCCCAATTTTTCTCCCCCTTTCTCCTGTTCTTCCCCCCCTGCTCCTTCCCTCCTTTATCCTCCCCTCCTTGCAGCCCTCCGCCCTGCCTGCCTGGCTCCTGCAGACAGAGAGCTGGTTAAAAGCTCAATTGTGCATTTTGCAGATAAAGTAGCAAAACTACTAGAGGCGGTGTTGTGAGCGCTCGTTGCTAGGGCAACACTGGTAGGGAGACTTGATTCTCCATTACTACTTAATTTAGGCGCTCTAATTGCATTCCACACAATCTGTGGCCACAATGTTATGCAGAGGAACAGGAAGACAAAGTTGGGGTGGGAGGTGGTTGGGTGATAGGTCTTCGGTAAACCCCTGCCTCATAAACCAAACGCAGGGCAGATGGCTTTGAAATTCTCTTTATTGCTGTTTGTGGAGATAAACTGTTTTGCTTAAAGATGAACCAAAACATTCAATTTTTCACAACTGTCAAGAGGGAATTACTGTGTCTTTAATTTAAAGACAGAGACTGAAAATGTTGAATGGCATCAACCGCTCCGAAGTTAAATATATTGTCTGCCAAATGACAGAAGGGGAGGGAGCATGGATCTTTGTTTGGTAAAAATTGTGTGTGTGTGTATGTGTGTGTGTGTGTGTGTATGTGTGTGTGAGTGTGAGAGACAGAGAGAGAGAGAGAGAGAGAGAGAGATACAGGGAGGGAGGGTGGAGTAAAATTGCTGTAATTGTTGAAGCTTCTAGCCTCTAAGGTCTTCTTTCCCTTCAAAAGAGTGCGCGCACACACACACACGCACACTCACACACAGACACACACACACACACACACACACACACACACACGCACACGCACACACACACACACACACACAGGCCTGTGAGTCTCACTGTCCCTTTGAACCTCCACAGGCCGTGGCCCTGAGAGAAAGCTGGCCCACGATGCTTTTCTTCAGCCAGGGGTTTGAAATGATTGGTAACTGTTGAGCCAGTGTTTTCAGGTCCCTGACCCACAGCACTGAAGTGCCACAGACACTAGATACAACATAGCCCCAATTATCCTGCACTCTCCCCAGCCACTTCAGCAACCCAGTGGACACCCCGCCTCAACTACACTGCAAATAAATTAAAAATCCCTCCTCCTAACATTTGATAGTATTTGTGTGCTCAAAGTATTGATTTCAATAAAGAGAAACATGCAGCGTTTTCCTGTAAATAACCACTTTGCTGTTGCAGACTAATGTAACAGTGGTGATTTAACCTATGGCCTCTTCAGGAAAGGTTTTATGTTTCTAAGAATCCAGTCATCTCAAAGAAGACTGCAACAGTCAAGTAGACAAAGGAGTCTACTTTTATCTAAATCTAGTGCAGTCTAGCAGATTTTCAAAATGTCAGAATTACTGTACTGCTCACATTACACATTTTTTAACCCAGTTGTCATGGAGCTGCACAAAAGTCATAACTGATGAGGTGAGCCGACTGATTACAGAATAATTCCATCCGGAGAGATGAACATCTGGTGTCAATGTTCATGATATTCCACAATATGAGAGTCCCCAAACACTGATTTCCTGGGTTAGGAGTAGCCTGACACGACAGACATAGGCCGTAGGAAAAAAAAGTGGACGTTGGGTGAGACAATGTAGTGTATCATAGTGGACGCCAACAGACGTCACATCTGGGACGCCTCGCAATGTCTTTACAAAAAGACTAGTGTGTCAGAATTTCTTAACTTCTCTTCGTGAGTATGAAAAATTCCACGTTGACCAATAGGAGCACAGAGCGCTCTTCCACACACAAATGTAAAGAATGTTGACAAGTCAGGTTTAGAAAATTATAGTGCAAAATCACTGCAGAAATCCATGCTTAGCACTGAAGACGTTGATAAATAAATTGAGTCAATCTCAAAGCTGATGTATAAAAGAAAAACTTAAAAAATGTCCATTTAGTTTAATCAAGTTTTCAATCCATGCTACCTTCCTGAGAAGCTGAATTTTAAATGAATTACATTGCTTTATGTTACTGAATGAATTTTTCATTGGTTTCTAGACACAAATGTTTCAATGACTCTTTATTGTTAATTATTTTTTACATTGCAGAGTACCATCACCATGCTGTCAGGACATCAGAGAGGAGACTGAATGTGTCCAGTTCTCTGCAGGATGAAAAGTTCGCAGCTTGTAAATCCAAATGTGGACATTTGCTCATAGAAGTAAGTAGGTGTTGCTGTACAGGTCGATTCCCTGATAAACAGCCGAACACTTGGAGGACACGAAGGTTTGAAAACAGATGTATGCTGTTCAGCGTCTGTGTGTGGATTCTTTTGTGAAAACGTTCTCCTCTGTGTGCGTTCATGTCCAAGGAGATGTCCCTTTCTAGAGGCCAGTGTTTGAAATGGTTGTGTGTATGATGGGAGTTTTGGTGAATGTGTTTTAGGGGGTTGGCTGGCAGTTTTGACCCCTGCCACTCTTCGACCTGTCTTTTGTCTCTTCTCACCCTGGTCCCTTCACCCCCCACCACCCTGTCCCCTCTTCCCTATCAACAAAAGGACCTCTTGGATGTGGAGTTGGTGGTGGGGGGTACCTCTTTTATGACTTCTGTGCCATTTTTTTCTCCCCCCTCCTCTTCGGTGTTCAGGCCCATTCGTTCCTGCCACATCCTCAGGAATCGGGGGCCACCATTTATATCGTTGCCTGGGAATTAAGGCCCCGTGGCCCCTTTTGTTGCGAGGTGGGCTGGGGCAGCAGTGGCTGGGGCAGGGGGCGAGGGGCAGGGGAGGGCTGCCCTTTGTTCCAGTAAGCAGAGTGGGCTTCAGTTCCCACAGACCTGGCAGCCGATGGGGGGAGGCCCGGGCCCCCGCAGCATGACGGCGATGAGGTAATGTTTACATAGCCACGGCATCCACAGCATCATGGAAAGGAGTGAGGAGAGGAGTTTGTTGTGTACAGAAGAACTGCAAGCAAAACTTCATTTCCTAACATTACTCCAACACAACAAGTTCCTCTCTCCAATTCTGACTCACGTTTTTACCGATGTCTTCCTGCAACAACTCTCCTTTCACAAAATTTCAAAGCGTGAATTGTCCTTTGAGACTTCAATTTATGGCCAAAAACAAGTGGATGTAATTTTGATGAGCACAATTGCCACAAAGGAATACATTGCAGTCACTGCAGCAGGTTCTCAGCAGAAGCATCTACTGCACAGAGTCATTTTGACACTAAACAATGTTATATCATGGGATGACATATAAATAGCACGCCGCTTTTAAGGACATTTCATTGCATTTTAAGCTTTTTTGCTTGTGATTTAATGGTGTTTAGTCCCTATAGACCTAAGCAACAGGGTTAACTGGTCGACATGCATACAATCACACCCTTGCCAAATGCCTTTAACGCTAACATCGTTAGCTAGCTAGCTAGCTTCTTACACTTTAACGTAGCTAACATTTGGAGCGTAGCTTACGCAGCATAGCTGATGCTATGTAGCTAACGTCATTAACGCTGCTAACGCAATGAAGATGTACCTAACGTTAACAACGTCACGTAACTTGCGTAAGTTATGTAAATTATGCAAGTTACGGAACTTCGATAAAAACAAAAATAAATCTTTTTTTATTTAATTTTTGTTTCACACGGGAACCAAACGCTGGTCTCTCGGGTCAGCTCACTATCCACCCGACTACCCCGCCACCACCTTATTGTCGGACTATCATGGTTATTTATATTATTATATAATTCATGGTTTTTCCCTGTGGCTAAAACATTAAAAAAAAAAATGTTTTAACTCCAAAAGCGATTATATTATTGGATAAATAACATGTAGACCTTCAACTTAAGAAGAAGAAGGAAACCCATATCCACACACACACATTACTCTTCTCTCCACCATCCTCCTCATTCCACCTCCCCAAATATTCTGCAAGCTACAGAGTTCATTCATAGTTGCAGAGATAGCTACTGTACTAGAGTGTGTGTGTGTATGTGAAGAGAAGAAGGAGAGAGAGAGGAAGGTGCACAAACATACACACATATCCATATGACGGCGACAAACCCAGCTTACAGAGCAGAACCAAAACATACCACCGCCTACACACACTGCACACACACAATCCCACACACATTAACAGATCTGTAACTCGTCTAATAACTGTTAGTCGATTAGTGTAAGTGCTCCAGCCCATCCAAGGATTTCATTGGCTGGCCTACCTGCCTGTCCACCTGTGTGCACTCTGCCATAGAGTACCTTTACTTTTGACATTTTAAGTATATTTTGCTGGTAATAATTTTACTTAAGAAAGGTTTAGAGTGCAGGACTTTTACTTATAGTATTTTCCAGTGTGGTATTAGTACTTTTACTTAAGTAAAGGATATGAATACTTCTTCCATCACTGCACGAGGTGAAAAGATCAATTTACACTTGCTGAACTGCATGGAGAGTTATTGGCAGAGCCCGACCCATCAGCCCACTTCTCCCTCTCTTCCTCCCCCATTCATCCTCCCTCTTTCACTATGCTGAACCATCATCTTCAGGTGCTTTTCTTCTCTCTGTCTTTTCTTGTATTTCTCTCCCCCTCATTTATGGTGAAAATAGTGAATGTGGGCAGCCTCTCCCAGTAATTAGTGAAGGTAAACAGCTTGCAAAGGTTAATTAACGAGTAAAACTAGTGCTAGTTTCAAGACCTCACCACCTGTTGTGTATGTGAATTTGACTAATAAAACAGCATAAGGTTTCTATCCCAATTACATTTT
Source organism: Micropterus dolomieu (assembly GCF_021292245.1). NCBI lineage: Eukaryota > Metazoa > Chordata > Actinopteri > Centrarchiformes > Centrarchidae > Micropterus > Micropterus dolomieu. The sequence continues at coordinate 16,258,215 of NC_060150.1, read as the reverse complement.
TTACAAAGCTGATCACATATTAGAAACACTCATAGCAACTTGCTTAATGTTGCATTAAACAATGTACTTTTTATTAATAACAAAACAACATGTAGCTCTTTAACAATCTAAAATTAATACAAAATAAGAGTAACTCCCCAAATTGACAGCAATACAGTTGTTAATGCTGTATCTGTAACTAATAATGTACTGATTAATATGTAGCAATATAGCAGCTTATAACAAGAAGATATAACAAGAGCGACCCAACTAATGATGACACAAGTACCCACCCTGTCACACTTCTACATTTTCTTTAGTTTCTTTTCACATAGTAATTGTTTAACTTTGATTTAATTTCTAATAGCAAGTGATATAGTGGATGGTGATTTGA
>NC_060150.1:16255887-16257822 GCF_021292245.1 Micropterus dolomieu | reverse complement strand
GGTTCTGACATGTTTGCAAATTTTGGTGAGTTTTCGAGTATGTTTAGGCCATGTCATTTGGGCCTACTTTGCAGAAAAAAAAAAAAAAAAAAAAAAAAAAATATAATCCGAGCAGATTCAATAGGGACCTCGCACGGTCGTGCTCGGGCCCTAATAATCCGAGCAGATTCAATAGGGACCTCGCACGGTCGTGCTCGGGCCCTAATTACATTTTTTACAAAGCTGATCACATATTAGAAACACTCATAGCAACTTGCTTAATGTTGCATTAAACAATGTACTTTTTATTAATAACAAAACAACATGTAGCTCTTTAACAATCTAAAATTAATACAAAATAAGAGTAACTCCCCAAATTGACAGCAATACAGTTGTTAATGCTGTATCTGTAACTAATAATGTACTGATTAATATGTAGCAATATAGCAGCTTATAACAAGAAGATATAACAAGAGCGACCCAACTAATGATGACACAAGTACCCACCCTGTCACACTTCTACATTTTCTTTAGTTTCTTTTCACATAGTAATTGTTTAACTTTGATTTAATTTCTAATAGCAAGTGATATAGTGGATGGTGATTTGAGTTAGAATATGGAAAATAAACCCCAGGCACATCCTTATTTTTATCCTTATTTCAGAAGGACAGATAAAAGATGCTGAATAAGAGATTTGCATTGCATTGAGTTACAGAAGCTAGAGGCTAAACAGGAGGTGAAACCATCATTCCTACACTGACCTGGAATCTATTAAGGCATTCAAAAGTCAACTTAAAATTCACTTTATCCATTGGTCTTTAACTGCAGCTGTTCTTAACATTTTATTTTATCCTTTGCTTCTCCATTTTTTTGGGTTCTGTTTTCTCTCTCTCACTGTGCTGGGAGGAATTTTAAATAAACAGCGTTGTGTGTGTGAGGTACTACATAAATAAAGTTGAGTTAACTTTGAAAATACCTTAAAAATGGTCAAGAGGAGCACTCATGGAGGAAAAATGCATTAAACTACAATCTAGCACAAACTGTAAAGTGATTTTCTTCAGGCCACGGTTACAAAGAATTGGCCCAAAATTCCCTTTACAATACAGAGTATATACTAATAATGTGTACATTATTTATGTATGAAATAAAAGAATATTTGCTACTATTTCTAAGGTATAGAATGAACTTTCACACTCACTATAATGTGCATTAAAACCAGGAAGATGTTGTTTGCAATGTAGTGACAAAGTCTGATAGGGAGAAGTGTGTACGTAAATGTGCTATTTGAACTATTTATAATGATTTTAATTAACACGTTTTATGTCACAAAAGGTTGTTTCATCATGCTGGACAACTTTGCCAACAGATATTAAAATGCACTCTTAAGTGTCATCATGGTGTTAAAGGGAGATTTTCTACTATTTTGTTGCTTGGTGACTGAGAGCTACTGTCCTACAAGCGAGGATTGTCTTCAGCCCCTGATGTGGTAGATGCTTGATAGCAGCGTCCACAATGGCTGCTATTGTTGAGTCTAATCCATAACACTGATATGATGCTAATGAAAGGATGTGTAATCATTATCCATGGCCCAGCTCGTATTTTTTTGCACTTTGAGAGGATTTGTGTGCGAATCCTGGGATCGGGGTTAATCTTGTTTCAGTTTCAGGTCAACTATGAAACACTGCTGCTGTTTAGCTGGACAGTTTGGTGTGTTGGTTTGAGCTTTGTCTCTCTGAGTGTGTGTGTTTGTTTAAGGGCAAATGTGGATGTTATTTGTACATGTTGGGAGTGTTTTAATGCATTTTCAAGTGTGGATTTGTCCTTTTCCCTTCTCAAAGGCAAATAAAAGCAGAGTAGAAAACTGTGTGCATGTGTGAATATTAATTGTAAAACTAACCGTTAGACCTGCCGACAGTCAAGACTTTCACCTGATTCACGACTTTTTACTAAATCGAC
>NC_060150.1:16253630-16255787 GCF_021292245.1 Micropterus dolomieu | reverse complement strand
TTATCCTTATTTCAGAAGGACAGATAAAAGATGCTGAATAAGAGATTTGCATTGCATTGAGTTACAGAAGCTAGAGGCTAAACAGGAGGTGAAACCATCATTCCTACACTGACCTGGAATCTATTAAGGCATTCAAAAGTCAACTTAAAATTCACTTTATCCATTGGTCTTTAACTGCAGCTGTTCTTAACATTTTATTTTATCCTTTGCTTCTCCATTTTTTTGGGTTCTGTTTTCTCTCTCTCACTGTGCTGGGAGGAATTTTAAATAAACAGCGTTGTGTGTGTGAGGTACTACATAAATAAAGTTGAGTTAACTTTGAAAATACCTTAAAAATGGTCAAGAGGAGCACTCATGGAGGAAAAATGCATTAAACTACAATCTAGCACAAACTGTAAAGTGATTTTCTTCAGGCCACGGTTACAAAGAATTGGCCCAAAATTCCCTTTACAATACAGAGTATATACTAATAATGTGTACATTATTTATGTATGAAATAAAAGAATATTTGCTACTATTTCTAAGGTATAGAATGAACTTTCACACTCACTATAATGTGCATTAAAACCAGGAAGATGTTGTTTGCAATGTAGTGACAAAGTCTGATAGGGAGAAGTGTGTACGTAAATGTGCTATTTGAACTATTTATAATGATTTTAATTAACACGTTTTATGTCACAAAAGGTTGTTTCATCATGCTGGACAACTTTGCCAACAGATATTAAAATGCACTCTTAAGTGTCATCATGGTGTTAAAGGGAGATTTTCTACTATTTTGTTGCTTGGTGACTGAGAGCTACTGTCCTACAAGCGAGGATTGTCTTCAGCCCCTGATGTGGTAGATGCTTGATAGCAGCGTCCACAATGGCTGCTATTGTTGAGTCTAATCCATAACACTGATATGATGCTAATGAAAGGATGTGTAATCATTATCCATGGCCCAGCTCGTATTTTTTTGCACTTTGAGAGGATTTGTGTGCGAATCCTGGGATCGGGGTTAATCTTGTTTCAGTTTCAGGTCAACTATGAAACACTGCTGCTGTTTAGCTGGACAGTTTGGTGTGTTGGTTTGAGCTTTGTCTCTCTGAGTGTGTGTGTTTGTTTAAGGGCAAATGTGGATGTTATTTGTACATGTTGGGAGTGTTTTAATGCATTTTCAAGTGTGGATTTGTCCTTTTCCCTTCTCAAAGGCAAATAAAAGCAGAGTAGAAAACTGTGTGCATGTGTGAATATTAATTGTAAAACTAACCGTTAGACCTGCCGACAGTCAAGACTTTCACCTGATTCACGACTTTTTACTAAATCGACGCTAAACTGGTCAAATTTGAAAACACTGCAGTGTTTTCAGGTTGTTAAAGCATTTAGGGTTTTTGGATAAACATGACGAATCAAAAGAACCCTACATAGGTAGGTGACATTTACACTGCGGACGCTGGGGACACCTCCCCATCACTTTTTGAAATGGCGGATTTTGTCCCCGCCTCTTTTTTAAAAACATTTGTTTAAAAACATTGTGAAATATAGCTTACAATTTAATATCAAATGAAAATCCATTTAGAAAGGTTTATTTGCACATTAAGAAAACATGCATTAAATGAAAATATAGAAGAAACAAATGTGCATTGTCCAAAAAAAGGAACTTAAGCTAAAAAAAAAGAAGCTTTTGATTATAAAATGATCCCACACATGCATGCACGAATCAGTAACTTCAACAACTTCTTGAACCAGTGTCTTTTTGCACATGACAAAAGAGGAGAGAAGACTAAATCATACCTACGTGTGTTGCCTCAGCAGGGATGATATTACATGAGAAATAGTGATCTACAGGAGAAATGGATCTGAAAGCAACACAGAATGCCTGAGAGCTGCACTACATTAAATTCTATTATATTTAGGGCCCGAGCACGACCGTGCGAGGTCCCTATTGAATCTGCTCGGATTATATTTAGGGCCCGAGCACGACCGTGCGAGGTCCCTATTGAATCTGCTCGGATTATATTTTTTTTTTTTTTTTTTTTTTTTTTTTTTTTTTTTTTTTTTTTTTTTTTTTTTTTTTTCTGCAAAGTAGGCCCAAATGACATGGCCTAAACATACTCGAAAACTCACCAAAATTTGCAAACATGTCAGAACCGGTGAAAAATTTCGTATTCTACAAGT
>NC_060150.1:16226643-16253610 GCF_021292245.1 Micropterus dolomieu | reverse complement strand
CAATTTAATATCAAATGAAAATCCATTTAGAAAGGTTTATTTGCACATTAAGAAAACATGCATTAAATGAAAATATAGAAGAAACAAATGTGCATTGTCCAAAAAAAGGAACTTAAGCTAAAAAAAAAGAAGCTTTTGATTATAAAATGATCCCACACATGCATGCACGAATCAGTAACTTCAACAACTTCTTGAACCAGTGTCTTTTTGCACATGACAAAAGAGGAGAGAAGACTAAATCATACCTACGTGTGTTGCCTCAGCAGGGATGATATTACATGAGAAATAGTGATCTACAGGAGAAATGGATCTGAAAGCAACACAGAATGCCTGAGAGCTGCACTACATTAAATTCTATTATATTTATATATCGTTCTCGTGAACCTAATATTGCGTATTATGATGTCTTGTGAGCTAAGTATGTTTTCACACCCCTAATCTGAGACCCTATGTCCCCACCACTTTTCAACACAAAGTGACGCCCTCGCCCACATGTACTGTTTGCTTACTGGCCCAAACTGGCTGGTGGAGCAGAAAAACTGCCAAAATTGACCAGCTTATGGCTAAGGCTAGCACTGTGGCCTCACAGCAAGAACATTGTGGGTTTCCTCCCACAGTCCGAAGACGTGCAGGCTTGGTGAATTGCCTGTAAATGTGAATGTGAATGGTTTTCTGCCTCTGTGTGAGCCTTGTTACTGACTGGTGACCTACTACACTATAATCCAATAATAATAAAAAAAAAAATAAAAACTTTCTGTCTGATCATGAGAACAGCTGACTGTTTCCAAGAATTCCAGCCACCTGTGTCAATGGAAATCTTAAATCTTTTCACTACAGCAAATAAATACAGCAGGATAGAAGAGAAAGGGAGACGGGGTCCAAAATGGCAAGTGAATACATAATATTAGCAGGTCATGTATAGTCATGTCAAGTTCTTTGGTATAAAAGCATTTTAATAAAGAAACTGCTGTTTAGAGGTGTATTTTATTGGTTCTTTGTTGGATGAACACAAACTTTTCAATTAGATATCGAGTCACAGAGTATATATCCAAGACATCCACAAGTGCTTCTTCCCACAGCCACTTTAAACAATCACACAGAGAGAGGTTTCTACACCCACAGCAGCAGAAAATAGATCAAACCACATTGCAGGTGGGTTTTCTCTTTCAGGTCAGCAACATATTACCTTTTACCTCCTTACAGAACACTGTCAAAACACCGCCGTGAAATCCTCCTGTGGCTCGGCCATGGCGTTGCTAATAAGCCCACCGCACTCGCAGTTACAAAAGGACAATTGCGGCAATTTCCTCTTTCCCTTAATCATCCCCTTTTTTATGATAAGGATGTAACTAACTGCGGAGGTGAAGTTACATTCTAATAAAGTCAGCCAGTTAATAATGTAATCTTAAATTACACCGTAATTACCGCCTCTTAGTCACCGGGGGATGCTCTGTAATTCAATCACTAGCCCCTGCGATACTGTACAACAAAAAAAAAGCTGTGTTATCTGGGCTATTTTACCATGGAAATGAATAGCCCTACCCACCGCTGCTCCCGCTTGGGGTAATTAGACAGCATAGTCCCCGGCTGCACACAAGCCCAGACGCTCAGTTATCAGTGAGGCAGCCTTATCCATCAGGGCTTTAAAACCTGCATGTCTGCAGGGAGGTGTGTGTGTGTGTGTGTGTTTACAGGCCTGCATTTCTGTGTGAATAAGGTGCTTCTGTGTGTGGGAATTCATGTGGAAATCTGCAGGTCTGCCAAAGCTGCAGCTTCTTTCTAACTCTGTAAATCTTTCCCTGCGGTCCTCCTTAACCCCCCAAACCTCCTCAGATGAGAATGAACAGTTCTCAGCTCTGCCGACACCACCAGGTGCAAATGTGTAGGAATTGTTTTCTACCTTCATTCGGCTGGGTCAGGGTTCGCACACTGTATAGCGCACACGCGCACACACAACAAGGCAGACACGCACCCATAAACGCCACAGGACCCAAACCCAATTTGCTGTTTATTTTCAAGAGGGTGATTTCTTTAGAGGCACTGCTTGCTTGATATTATGTGGCAGGGAAAATCTAATGCCCCTCAATAGGTTTTCCCCAGGAAAATCGGAGAAATTAGATTTGCGAACTGGGAACTTCATTTGGCAGGACTGGGTCTGACTCTGAGAGCGTGGGGAGGAGAAACCTATGAAGGGAGTGTAAAGGGGGTGAAAATCTATAGTGCAGTGCTGAATCAGCAGCGGCTCATGTCCCTCCTTCTCTTCTTCCCTGACTCCCTTGTTCATCTAACCCCTCCTCCCTCTTCTTCCTCCTCACTGTTGCCTCTCTGTGGCCGCAATATTTTGCCCCTCTTCGCCCGTTTTTTTCTTAACACTGCTTCCTCGTCAAACAGGCTCAAAATTTAGTCGCACAAGACAATAGCGGGATCAAATAGGTTTCTGTCGAAACTGGAGGTAAACAGCGAAGGCGCCACTATGCACTCCAAGCCCTTTGACCCCCTCTGCCCCCCACATGCTGGGACCACTGAAAAAGAGATAGATAAAATGGATGGGAGCCAGATGCAAGGGCACGCCAAGAGGAGAAAAAGGAGGTAGAAGTGTGTGTGTGTGTGTTGGCTCCAATTTGTTGGGGGTAGGGGAGGTTTGGATGGAGTTTAGGTTCCAGGGGTCGCCGTCGCCCCCTTTCCCAAAAACAAATAGATTTTCATGTCACACTGTCAGCGAGCTGACAAGAATATACACACCTCCACCCCAACCTCAAACACATCTGTGCATGGGTAGTCACCAGGATGGCGAGAGCCCAGGGTTCACAGGAGAAGTAGGCGACATGGCGGAGGCATGATAAATCTGACACGGGTGCTCTCATTTGCCACGCTGACAGGAAACCATCGCCTAGGTGTCAACGCCTGATTAGATGGATGGAGACTGCAAAGTGTGACTCGCCAAACAGGCAGGAGTACGCTGTATGCAAACAAAGGCAGGTATGGGGGTAATCACACAGGCTACATCAGAGGACAGGCTGACACAGATGCACGCGTGTCACACTGTAAACAGGCCAGATGACGGGTGTTGAACCCTCGGCAGCAACGATGTGAAATGAGCACGGACTCGGAAACGCTGCTTCTGTGTGGTGGAGGCGGATAATATGAAGATTACATTCCTCCACCAGGAGAGGATTATGTGACAACCGCATGAATTGGACACAATTCACGTGTTTGCCACCTGGAAAGATTTGATCATGGTTACATTTATCAAGTATCAAAGAGTTAGAGTTGAGTACAGGTAAACAAGCTACTGAGCAGGATTTTACCCGGAACTACAGATATCTGTCCAAAATTGCCCTGTGTACTACATGGGGTGGCAGTAGCCCAGTCCGTGAGGACTTGGCTTGGAAAGTCGAGTCCAGCTCGGACTGGTAGCTGTAGAGGTGCCAGTTCACCTCCTGGGCACTGCTGAAGGTGGCCTTGAGCAAGTCCCTAAACCCCCAACTGCTCAGGGCACCGCACTACGTGGCAGTGACTACATGACATCTCTCCATGTGTTGTTTCATGTGCATGTGTGTGTATTTCAGACTATGTGTGTATGTGTGTATATACTAATAGCACACATCATGTCCTTTTAGCAAACATCATGTCTCAGTATGTCTCACACCTTTTAGCACACATCATGTCCTTTTAGCACACATCATGTCTCAGTATGACAAAGTTCTTATTCTTGGAGATTTTAATATTCATATCTGTCATATCTGTCTTCTTCCTCTTTTATCTCTGATTTTATCAAACTCATAGAGTCTTTTAACTTGGTCCAATATGTAAAACAGCCCACTCATAACAAAGGTCACACACTTGACCTTGTACTCACCCATGGCTTCTGTGAGATGATTTGTCTTTAGTAGATTTTGTGGTCTCTGACCATAATGCAGTGCTTTTCCAGGTACCACACCTTTCTATGGCTCTATGTACTCCTATCAGAGTGCTGTCAAAGAGGCAAGGAACACATACTTCTCAAATCTGATTGCAAGTCAAGGTCATAATTCCAGAATCCTTTTTAAAACAATATATTCAGTAACTAGTCCTACACCCACACAGCCAGGTGAATCTTCTCCAGAAAAATGTGAAGAATTTCTTAATCATTTCTTTTACAAAACTGTGGAGATTCGGCAGCATTTTAACAATAACCTCAGTGAGGTTGGCGCAGACAAATGCCCACACACTTCATTTACGCATTTTACATTAATCTCTTTATCAACCCTGGAATGCACTGTTGCGCTGTCTAAATCTTCCACCTGACCTTCAGACTGCATTCCGACTTGGTTTTTAAAAGCCGTATTGGGCCCAGTCATTTTAGCCATCATTAACAGCTCATTGTCAACTGGCATTTTTCCTTCTTCTTTTAAGCACGTCTCTGTTTACCCACTTTTAAAAAAGCCCTCTTTAGATGCCTCTGTTTTAAATAATTTTAGACCAATTTCCAAGATGCCGTTTTTATCTAAAATTTTAGAAAAAATCGTTTCAACTCAATTAATCTCCTTTTTGAACAATAATGAAATTTTTGAAAAATTTCAATCAGGTTTCCGCTCCCTGCATAGTACTGAGACAGCTCTGATCAAGGTCACCAATGATTTAATGCTTGCAGCTGACTCAGGCATGTGCTCTATTTTAATTCTTCTTGACCTCAGCTCAGCTTTTGACACTGTGGACCATGATGTTTTAATTAGCCGTTTGAAAAACTATGTTGGTATCAGTGATGTGGCCTTGGATTGGTTCGTCTCCTATTTGTCAAATAGGTCATTTTCCGTGATCCTTGGAGAAGCCTCCTCCTCTCATGCTCATCTATTTTGAATCATTCAGACTTATAATATTGATTTCCATTTTTATGCAGATGACACCCAGTTGTATGTCCCGTTAAGACCCGGTTCTTCCGATGTCTCTCTATTCTCTCTTGCCTCACTGAAATAAAAGCCTGGATGTCTAACAACTTCCTTCAAACAACACAAAATCAGAAATGATTTTATTTACCCCCATCGGAACCAGCACTAGCTACATCAAAAACCTCACCACTAGCCTGGGTGTCTTCTCAGACAACATTCAGAAAGAAGCTCTCACCTTGGTGTCTTTTGATGCTCAGGTGACAAAAGTAGTGCAGTCCTGTTTTGTCCAGCTGAGACAGCTAACTAAGATTAGAACATTTCTCTCTTCTGCTAGACAAGGTCATCCATGCATTTATTTCCTCAAAACTCAAATACTGCAATGCTCTGTACTCTGGTATCGGTATAATATATAGTAATATTTCCCTGATACTCTGGTATCAGGGAAATATTCACAGATTACAGCTCATTCAAAATGCTGTAGCCAGGCTTTTAACTCGCACTAAGAGGAGTGACCACATCACATCAATCCTCGCCGCCCTTCACTGGTTACCTGTGAGATTTAGAATTGATTTTAAGATTTTACTTCTTGTTTTTAAAGCCCATTTGATAACTCCCTACAAGCCAGACCGATGCCTGAGATCCTCTGGCAGGGCTCTACTAGTGGTTCCAAAGTCTCGTCTTGTCACTAAAGGTGACCGAGCCTTTGATCGGGCCCCTCAGCTGTGGAACTCCCTGCCTGGAGATCTCAGGCAGGCAAACTCAGTGGCCTCTTTTAAATCTCTTCTCAAATCTTATAAATATTAATAATATAGAAATATTTTATTTTAATGCTGATTTTATTGTTGATTTTTAATTTTATTAAGTATGGATCGTGGTTGTTTCACTGTACAGCACTTTGTAACTTGGTTTTGATAAGTGTTATACAAATAAAGTTATTATTATTATTATTAATAACAACAGAGTGAAAAAAACATTGAATTTCCCCTTGTGGGATAAATAAAGTATGTCTTCTTGTCTTATATCATCATTTCTTTGCAGATAGCATTAGTTAGCCACTTTGAAAGTGAAACTCAGTAAGCTCAGCCAAGGTCCTTTGTTAGGTATAAAACTAATTTAATTAATACTGTGTTATATTGTTAATGCACAGTCTTTCTTCGTGATGTAATCATAGCACCGGTCTTGAGCTGTCCGATGAAGTGAAGGCTAGCAAGTCTTAAACGTGGGAATCTTTCACATCGAAATCCACACATACGGACACAAAAGCAGTTTACTTGTTCACAAGAGCTGCAGTACAGTGTGTTTGAGTGAGGGCTATGCAAATCCATGCCTGTGTCTTTGTGTTTTTGTGTTTGTGTAGGTGTTTTATAGTTGGAATCAATTCCCCTTTGATACTCAGCATAAAACTAAAATTAGATTAAAGTGCAATGTCAATTCTCTTATTAACGACGAAATTTCCAGCTGTTGCTCTATAGCTGAGAATGAGGTGTTTCTTTTACTTTTTGGAAATATTTGATGAGCGCTTAACATGCCAATTCATGGAAGCTTTTATCCAAAACATACAATATCATTACTGTTTACATGTGCTGCCCTGTTGGCCCCAGTGGGAACTAAACCCCTGAGTGTATTTTTAATATTTTTGTTTTATGGGAGAAAATTTGGGACTGTCTACCACTAATCCCGGCAGTGTTTTGTTTCTTTTCCATGCGCTACCAGTCAGGTTACACTGTGGAAATGTGTCATGTACTGTGTTGTGTTGGACAAGACACTTCTGCAGCTGGACGCCAGGAGCCTGTGTGTTTAGATTGGAGGATTAAACTCGGTCTAGTCTTTCAGACCCTGACCGCATTCTAGTCTTAGGCCAAGACCCACATTTAGATTTGCTTCTCAAGGGCTACTCACAAATGTCTAACAATGCCACAGAGACTATAAATCAGTAAGACTGACAGAGTTGTTGACAGAATTTTCCTGTCATGTACTAGCTTTTCACTTTTTGACTTCCTAGCTGCCAGGTCCCAACTCTCCACTTAATGTTCAAATTAAGGGCTGTGAAATAAAGTGCAGTTTAGGTTTAGATAGAGATTTCATCCTATAGTTAAAGTTCAAAGGTTCAGGGTTCTGCCATGGCCTGTGCATGCAATTGCCCATTAGTTACCTTTTATATTGTCAAAATTAGACATCCACAGATAAAGAAATTCAGTTAGCACACTTTGTGTGACTGACTGCTGAACTGATGTGATAAATCCTCCACGTCAGGTTCAGCAGTGTGAAACAAAACAGCATTTGACCCACGTTTGTTTTATATAGAGGGTACACATGTCAGCCTAATAGTATAAAACAGGATTGACTCTCTGTCTTGATGAAAATCACTTGTTTTATGGCCTGTGCTGCCATTGCTTCTGGCGCTGAGACCATCACAGTGAAAACCACAACTGCATCATTCTCCCAAGCCGCCATTACAAAACAAACACACGCTCACCCACATCATAAAGCATCCAAATCAATTTGTTTTAAAAACATGTTTCTCACAGCCTTATTGGGTGGTTTTAGAGATATATGATGCACCTTCAGCTGCAAAGAAGGAAAAATCACTGGCGCCCGGCAAGCCCATTTGTCCAGCTCGACGATGCGGTGGCCCTGTCACCATTGCTGCCATTAAGAGGGGGGAAGAAAAAAAAAAATTGGGGGCTGGGGGTGACCTCACCCCTACATCTCAGCAGCCCAATGGTCCACAAACCGCCTGCCACACTGTACACCACGACCAGCACCGAGCTCAAGGGGCATAAATCAAGATAATTCTCTGCACGCCTTGAACTCTGACCCAGCAACAATTCATACCTACATCAGAAGAGGAGGGGGAGAAAGGGGAGCAACGGGGAGATGAAGCAGTGGGGGTAGATGGGTAAAAATGTGGGAGAGAGGGGATGGGAGTCCATCTCAGGGAGATAGTGGGTGAGGTAACAGAGAAGATGTGTGTGTGTGTGTGTGTGTGTGCATGTTTGTGTGCGTGTGGGCGAGCAAGTGCGTGCGTCTGTTGCGATTAGTCACCGCCGTCCAGATTGAGGCGGCCGTCCCATCTAAACGCTCTGTCTTTATGAGCCATTAATCTTCGACTCAGGCCATTTTCATTACCGCCAAACCTCGCTTTGGAGCCACCAGCTGCATGATACTGCACAGTGGAAATTAATAACCCACCCATCTCTGCCTTACAATCGCCCCTCCACCACCCCTATCCCCGCACCCACCTCTCCATCAAGGCCCCACCCGCTTCAGGGCCTTGCATATGATGGAAGACACAAGACGACAAGTTTCCACGGCACTTTTTTTGTCTCTGCATCCCTGGCAAGCCTTCAGTTTTCTCAAGCCTCTTTACCGCCAACACCCCCCCACCCCATTGCCCACCACCTCTCCACCCCTACTGCAGACACCCTCTCTCTTTGTCGCCTGCTGCCATTTGACTCCCCTAGCTAAGACAAACAATTTATCCTGAGCATTTAAAATTCTCCCAGTGCCTTGATGCTGTGATGCAGCCGCAAGCAAGGAGAAAGAAAAAGACAGGCCTGAGAGAACTCTAGGTGACAAAAGAAGAGGGAGGGAGAGAAGAACGACATGAGACAAGGAGAGGAGTGAACTGAAAGAGAAAGAGTGGGAAATGACCCCCTGGGCCCCTTTAAGACCGTTAGGTGGCTGCTTGTGTGGTTGTTAGTGAGAAAAGGAACTGAACATTGTTAAATACTGTACGTGCTTAGACAACCTACAGGGAGGGACAGGAGGAGGGGAAACAGAGGGAAAGAGAGAGAGATAGATGGGGATAAAGGGGGGCGGAGTAAGATAGAGGATGGATGAGGCAAAGCATGAGGGGTTTTAATATGGCCTCTCCCTGATGCGCCGCTAGCAGGGAGACCCAGGGAGCTGGTGGAGTGGCAGAGAGAAATCCGGCTGAGATATGGCGTGATGTGACAGCGCTGACACCCAATAAAGAGGAACAGCATTACGCCAAATTAATAGCCCTCATTGGCGATTGGGAGCAAGAGGAAATTAGCGAGGTGCTGGTTGTTGCCGCCAACTCACAATGATAAAGCACAAGGACTGTTTAAAAAAGAGGCAACACGCAGTGGAGTAACTTAAGTCGACGGCTGCAGCAGGTCGCTCTTGATGTCTGTTTATGGAACACATTCATTATGAGTCCCCACATGAGTCGCCTGCAGGAGTGACCGGTAAAGTAAAAGGGAGTGACACTGTGACAAAATTGAAAAGTTGGAAATTGTTTTTCCGCCGCGGCATGCCATCGGAGGGGAGCCTTTCTCATTTCCTGTTGAGAAGTGAGGTGCATTGTGGGCAAAATATATAGAAGGCTTTGTGATATGAATCGCCGCTGGTCATCCATCACCGTGCACAACAGACAAAACAGTCAGAAACTAAGAAGAAACAACTTTCTTGGACAAAGTTAGGATTTATTGCAGTGTGTTTGCATTTTGGAGTTTGCATAGCTCCTCATGCAGAAAACAAAAATACCAAGCAGAATATAAGCTTTCTATACTGAGAAATATAATCAATAAAATGTAAAGTTTGAAATGGACAGTGCCTCGACTGACCTCGGTTTTATCCTGATCCTTCAAAGCATCAGGATCCCACTAAACATGAATCAATACAAATAATGTTCAGACATAAGAGACTCTAAATGAACTCCACATGCTATTCCACAGCCTCTTGCATCCCTCTCTGCTTTGCATAATGAGATAAACAGCGTATACAAGCCCCGGTGACCCGCGCGTTGCCTCAGCCAGCCTGTTTATGTAGGAGAAGAGGTAAAGTCGGCCGTTTTGACCTGCTTCTGTTTTCAACCTGGCAGAGTTGATAGATGAGCTGCGGTCCCTTGAGACTTGTATCAGTTTGTTTATTCCATGAAACATGAAACGTGTACTTCCGGTAATAGTAGTTAGACTCTTAGAAAGTTGGGCAAATGATTTTCATAAAACATAGAAAGCAATAATTTATTGTTTGTTTCAACCATGAAAGAAAAAAGAAATCTTGTGTTCTCCCTTTTTTAATTATAAGAAGAACTTCAATCAAATTTGTAATACACTTACAAATACATTTTTTACAGTGATTACAGATAATTGATTTATTGCCGACATTCCAATAATCACAATAAAGAACGCCTCCTCGAGCACTAAGGTTGTATTTCACACCAGCTTTCCTTATAGTGGACCTATGACAGCAGGTAATTATATTGTATGTTCTCTCTGCTGCGACTTCTCCGGACAACAAGCTCATAAACCACGGAGACAGAGGGGGTGCTTTTGCTCTCTCCCGGTGATGATGCCATCGACCTCACCGCGGATAACCTCACGTTCGCTTTTTGCAGTGACATCATGCGCAAAGCCCTCTGCTCTGTCCACTTTCTCCACGGAGGCCATGAATCAGTCAGAGCTGAAAGCTTTTATCCAACACATCGAGCTAAGCGGTTGACCCTGTGGACCAAAATTCATGAACAAGATGTTTGTGGGTGGGTGGTAGTGAGAGGGGGGCAGGGTGAGTCAGGATGGGTTGGGTTTGCATGCTGAGAAAGTTCAGCATGCCTTCGGGCGTCCAAGTATTGGATTTGAACCAGCGACCTCCGGGGTGTCACAGTTCTAGGCCCTGTGCATTTGCTCGATTGGCCCAGAGCCGCTCTGCACAGGGCAGGTTCAGAGGGTTCGGGGTCCCGGCCCGTGCAGCTAGTGGGTCTGCAGGGAACTGGGGACTGCCAAGGCCTGGCCTCCTCCTCCTCCTCCTCCTCCTCTCCCCCTTCATCATTCCTCCCCTCTGGGCTATCAACAATCAGCAAGTGGAGAGAGATGGAGCAACAGAGAGCCAAGCTGTTTTTTAACTCCTTTCTCTTCCTCTCTGGCACTGAGAGGCTGCAGGGAGGGTGTTTGTGCTTCAGAGTGGCTTCAGTAAGGGACCTATTGTTCTCCTCCCAGAGGCTCTCAAATCAATACCTCATCTCTCCCTCTTTCTCTCTGCAAGCACTAAGGTAAAAGGCCCATCGACTACACAGGACTCACTTTCATGATTCACACCACTGAAGAAGGGAAAGACAGAGACAGAGAGGGGAAGTAAGAAAGACGAGGGGGAAGAGAAAGTGGCTAGGACGAGGAGGGGGGAGGGAGAGAGGGTTGGGGACACTGCGGTGGCTGGTGGTATAAAGACGCAAGAGGAAGGAGGCGACCTCAGGGTCATTTCTCTCCTTAGCACCACACACAGCCGGGGCTATCTATAGCAGCTGAGCCCAGCCAGAATGATCTTATTGTCTTAAAGGAAGAAAGAGAGGATGATCCGAGAAGGCGTTAATATCTTCAAGCTAACAGCATCAGAGCAAACACTAACTATAGCTCATCCAAGGTAAAATCTGCAAGTTTGTTCAGTCTTATGAAAAAATATTGGAATATACGATATTCTTGATCGTGTTTGCACAGGGCAATATTAAAATGTAACTACATTTGGATGATCATCTTAACAGTCAGCAGGAGGACAGCAATCCTTTTTTGACATGTGTGCTCAAACTTAAGTTGATCCTGCTGAAGGTGAACAAAACAGACAACGAGACAGGCTTCAAAAGCAAACCCAAGTTATCCAAACTTATTGGAAGGGAATATGAAGGCAACCAGTAAAATGATTACCCGAACTGTCTGTTGTTGACTTCCTACTTCAACTTTGACCTACTGTACTTGCCATAGCTGTTGAGCCAAAAACAAACAGCATTTTCATCCTCTGACTCTGGCATCAACCTCGTCGTGTTGGGTCAGGTCCGTAGCAGTGAAATTTGACAAGCATATTGTGTGTGTGTGTGTGTTTTATTTCTTCGCCGAGCATATGCTTCTCTTTCTGTATCATGGCACAATTTTCACAGCTGGACCGCGGATTACGTCTTCCTCAAATGTGAAAGAAAATGTAATTCGGCTTTCTCGCAGGGGGAACGTCTTTATAGCTTTTCCTACACAGGTGTCTCTGTGTGAGCAAGCAAGATAGGGATGGAAAAGGAGAGAGAGGGAGCGAAAGATGCCTTAATGGAGTTATGCAAATGCAGGCGGCCCCGTGATCCACTGGCTAAGTATTCCACCAGAGATGTGGACCGTACAGCTGTATACAACGGGGATCCACACTGCACATTTCCTCTCTGCTTGTACACAGAAAGCTCTGATACAACTATGTATCTCCATCCATGTAGCGTGAATTAAGTTCACCCCCCCACCTTCAGTAACAGTCTCCTTCTGTTTTCTTCCTGCCACTTCCGTCAACGAATCTTTCCCTGCCAAGAAACTTAGAGATTTCTGGATGTAGGCGTGCGTCCAGTTTATATGCCTATATTCAGCACAAGAAAACCCACTTTCGTTGCATGTGAACATGTGGAGCTTACATACACTATGTATCCCTTTGTTTATTTATAATACTGCATGTGTGGGAGTTTGTTTACATGTTTATGGGTTATAGCATATGATTTTGTTCTTTCGATTGGCCTACGTAGCAAGCGCATGAAGCTTTTACGCTCAAGCTCTTCCAGGCTGAAGATTTATATGTGAGTGTGCTTTTTATGGTGCTTTATGGTTTTCTTCTGTATGTGTGTGTTGACACACATTGCCTTATTTTATGCTTGAGTGTTTCTGTTGATGAATGTGTCCTCGAGGCCGATTACACATGGCGTAATGTGTATATGTGTGCAATTAAATTTGTATATTAAAGGGGATTTTTTTCAGTTTGTATGAAGGAACACTGTAATGTATGGCCAGGTGTGAGTAGTGTATCTATCTGAAGTGTATTTATTGCATGAAAAGTCTAATACGAGTGACTCTTGTGTTTGTGTGACGTCAAATGAGTCAGCTGACCTGACCGGTCGCCTCTGCTGAGTGAGCGAGTGAGTGAGTGAGAGAGAGAGGGGAAGGAAGAAAGAGAGCCAGAGAGGGGGACTGATGCAAGGAAGCCTCACTCCCACCCTCCTTGCTGACTCCCATCACCCCCTACAGTGACTCACACACCCAGCATGAGTGTAGGCCTCTACCCACAACCCCCTGCTGCTTGTTTAGAACAACAACAGAGGGAGACATTGGGATCACAGAGTAGCTGGCAGGGAGGGAGGGCGGGAGGAGAGACAGTGGGAGAGAGAAAAGAGGAGGGGAGAGATAAGGTTGAGGAAAGACACTGGATATTTTTATGTGTGATGTGTTTCATGGTTTCAAGGGATGTGCTGAAGTCAGATACTGAAAAGAAAACGAGACTTCACTTTAACAATAAGACCCATGATAAATTTGTCCCTTCAAAAAAGTATTGCAAAATTTTGACAAGACATATACTATATGGCCAAAAGCAATTACAAAATCCATATGAGAAGGATTTTATGAATGAAAGGGAACGTGAAAACATTCATAGTCACTCTGCAGTCAGTCTTTTTCCCGTCCCGTCAGTAGAAAGAGAGTGAGTGCGTGGGTGCGCAGCATAAATATGTGCACAGTGGGTGACCTCGCGCACACACAGGTGTGATTAATGTGGTGTAATGCTCCTGGCCAAGTCAAAGAGATTACTGTAAATATTGCAAGTGAAAAAGGAATTTAATTTCAGATTATCTCTAAAACACTATTCCTTTTTTCACTTCGCAATATTTACAGATAGTACAAACAAGACTGCTCTGTGCTCCTATGGGCCACACAAGCTTAGTGTGGGACCTCATAATTGCTCTTTTGGCTTTTGTGAAACGCCTTCCCAGAAGACTGGAGGCTGTTATAACAACATATTCATGCCTATGGTCTCTGGGTGACATGTTCAACAATTTAATGTAGGTGTAATGTTCAGGTGTCCACAAACCAATAATTCATATACATGTACACCCACTGAAGTGCAAATGTGTACACATACCTACACAGGTATGCTGGTCCAAATACACGTTATTGTAGGAAATTGCATTTGTGTGCTACAAAGATATCTAAATAGCCACATGCGCATACACACATTTATACACTCACCCATCACATATTGTGCATGCCAACATGAATGAACACTATGCCCACGCACACACATATAAACACAAACCTGCACGCACCTGACACTCCTCCAGTCCCATTAAGATGTATTTAAGGATGTCTAATGGAAATTGATCAGTGATTAAGATCATTTCAGGTTAATCCAATTAATCAATGGCTGCTGATTAGGATGGTGCAAAAAAAAAAAGAGACGCTTCGCAGCCCCCTTCGGTCTTGCTGGTCCCCTCCAGACTCTGACATCACCTGGTGTTAGCAGGGAATTTTAAACAAGTGTGTCACCTTCAGGTCTGTTTGGGCTCCTGTTGAGTTCTGGGAGAAGATTTGCGCAAAAAGTCAACTAAAGAAAGACATCTGGCGGAGGGATGAGGTGACAGCAGATGCAGCAGAAAATAACAAATGGCAAGATGGAGTGCAGGAGGTGTTGCTTGTTCACAATGAGTCCCCTCAGTCATGTTGTAAGTTTTTGTCGAAATAAATTTAACTGAATCGAATGGTTGAGAGACAGGGCAAGGGCTCCGGAGCGTAATTCAAAGAAACGACTAGCTAGAGGAAAGGCATGCTTAAGTATGTGTCTGACATAGAAAAGAAAGAGACAATGAATGAGATGAAGAAAATGATACCAAACAACGCCTAAACTAGACTTGAGAGGATGCAAAGCAAACTATGGTATTCACATGTTTCAGCCTCTCTTCTGGGCCAGAACCTGCGACTTTTAGGCTCACATTGTACGACTCAATTTGACCAGTCATAATGTGGGTGCTCACAGTGAACATAAAGACGCAGCTAAAGTGGTGATAATGCTGACAAAATGAGAGAAAGACAGCATTACTTGACAAATTTAGAGCCACAGTCTCAGTCAAGATTTAAATTTACCACAGCCTGTAAACTACCACTCTAACAATATTAAAACAAGCTCCCTACAGTTTATAACAGATCTTTTGACAGCAGTCAGGTTGAAATTGGACGTGGAACTGATCCAACTGAAAGATAGCCAACCAAAATTACGTCCCATAGCCTGATTGTCGATCACTGAGGACCGATTCTAAAATTAGTCGGGGCGACCATTTCAATAAAATTTAGCTTAATCTGTATAGTGTCTTCCAGGCATAAGACATCTCTTATTTTCTCCAGAAATCCTTTGGGAAAAATCAAAAGCATGACAATCTGGCAAGTCAACCCATGTCTCTTCCGGATCTTACTACAAACTGTCACATTCAGTTCTTGATGACAAGTAGTTTAATGATTAGTTCAATCAAGAAAGGCTGAATGAGGGATGATTTACAAAAAAAGTATGGACAAAAGGAGACTTCCTGACCTACAGCCAGATTCATTTAATACACAATGTTGATACTTGAAACAGTGAATCTGCCTTTGTGTCACATTTGGCAACCAGCACTATCTTCTTGGTGAATTTCATTCTTATAAAATCTTTGTAAAATGCCATTGGTCACAAATACACAATGGATATTGTCTCTGTCTGCCATCTTCTATTTGTTGGCACGCCCTCAACTTATCTAAAGCATTGTTTACTTTTAGTCTGGAACACAGTGAAGAGTAGATTTGGAGGCATGGTAGATGAGCATTAGACTTCCATGTTTCATATTTTAGTTAATGCTGTGCCTTCACATCAAGACTTGGCAACTTCTCATTCTCCGATGTCTACAGACTATTCTCATATGAAACATTATTCTAAAAATTTCAATATGCCTGCAGTTGGAATGTGTTGCATTGTGGCTGTTGTTATGCCAATTGCATGTCAATGTGATCTCCTGAAGTCAAACCTACGATCCGGGTCAGAACTTGGAGTGTAAGAGGGCGGAGGAAGAGGCTGTTTGGGCATTTGGCGGGTCAGTAAGCGTGTTGTAGCCTATGGGTGGTTAGAAAGAATTCTGTGAGAGAGAAAAAAAAGAACCTAGAAAAGCAGACACCCTCTCCATTGTGACTGGATTTTGAGTGGCCAAAGTACAAATGTGGGCTAGAGCACTGTTAGAGCAGATGGCACACACAATTTCTAGGGCAATATATTGAAACTGTTCGACAGAGGCAGTAGCTGCGAGTACTCACTTTCTCCCTCACCTCTCACACACCTACATGCAACACCTCACACACTCAATCTACACCTAAAGCAGTTCACACACACCTTACATGGAGGATGACACGCCTGTTGTGGGCAGTAAGTCATTCATAGGGGCACTGTGATGCAGACCGCACACACTCTCTATAATTAAGCCTGCCCGGACTGGATAAAGGATAGAAGTTGAGAAAGAAGAAGAGTTAGCCAGTAAATGAATGGATCCATGCATAAAGTCTTCATAGATCTTGTAACTGAGTAGTAGTATTTTTAGTAGTTCTTGGAATACTATAGACAGGTACTGAATTTAAGCCTGGAAGTGTAGCTTGTCACTCAGTAACCTTGCTACAGAGGTAGCCAAGATGACTACATTATTTGCTCTGGATTCCATTAATTCGTCCATTTGTCCTGGTGCTAGCAGGCTAAGCAAATAGTTAAGCCCAGACACCCAACTCACCAGCTCCTTCCTCCAGCCCCTCCTGGGGGATCCCAATGAGATGGGATACCTAATCCTTCCAGCATGAGTTGGGTCTGCCCTGACGTCTCCTCTTAGTTGGATTTGCATAAAACACCTACAAGGATAGGCATCCAGTGGGCATCCTAATCAGATGAATGAATCACCCTAACTGGGTCCTTACAACTGGAAGGAAGACAAATTTTACTCTCAGCTCTTTCTGGATGTCCCCCATCAGGAAGGTGGAGTCTAGGCCTCCTGCGATGGAAACTCATCTCTATTGTTGTTTCTGTGATCAGTCAATATCCAGTGCTCATGACTATAGTGACTGGTAAACTCAGTGCTTTGCTGCTGTGCTTATGCCCTCTTTACCACAACAGCCCAATAAAAGGTCAGCATTACTGCAAATGGCACACAAATCTGCCTGCTGATCTTGAACCATGTCTTACCCGCACTGGCGAAACAAGACCCCAAAACACTTGAACTCCTTTACTTAAGGTAGCAAATTTTTCCCAACCTGAAGGGGGCAATCCACTGTTTTCTGGCCAACGACCTACCATGGCCTCAAATTTAGAGGTGTTGACTCTCATCCCGACTGCTTCACACTCGGCTGCAATCCACCCTTATTGCATTCAGGGTTACGTCTTCAACAAAAAATAACTCTGGGGTCTGGCCAGACAGAACAGAAAAAAAGATCAACACCAAGTGCTCGAGATCAAAAATCTCACCTGTAGTGTAGGGTAGCCCAGGTTAGGGTTAGGGTTTCACAAATGCTATAAAAAGATGCATTCAAAAGTGTGTATAATAAAACCACAACCCATTTAATATGTTGTTGCTTCTGTAATGGTCCTGCAATGTTGAAAATTTGACTATGAGGAATAAGCAAGAAGAAAACAAATTACAGAAGCAATAATTAATGAATCAAATCAAGTGCTAACAACAAATAGAAGGAATAAAAGATTCAAACGACTTTTAAGGTTTTCTGAGGTCTTTATTTGAAGGGCTGGTTTGTTAAATAGCATACTTCAGAGTGTGTGAAACTGTCTTTAATGAATGATTATGGATTTTTAATTTGGTTATATTTCCCCACAGAGACAGAAAGAATGAAAGAGAAGTATGTGGTGGGGACAGAGAGAAGGGAGAGTAAAGGGCAGTCGTGGGGAGAATGGGAAGCACAGACAAAATACAGGAAATGAGAGCTTGGGTGGTGCATGGAGGAAAGCTTGGTTAAAATTCGTCATTTTGTGGCTGATTAACTGATCCACATGACCTTTCTGGTTCATAAAATACAGATACATCTTTACTTTCACATGCACTTTTAGTCATACAAGTCGGTCAGGCTTTAACTTTGCAAATATTACCCATTCTGTATAAAAATGAGGATGGGGTGGCCATTTATTCTTGGTCACATTTCTTAACATTTACAGGCTGCTGAAAATGCAGCAGGAAATATGTTAAAGTTAACATGGTGAGCAACAATGCTGATTTGATTCCCAGAAAACCCTTTGTCTGGGTGAGAATATGTGAGCAGGTGACAAGTGTGTACCCTTACACACCAAATACACACCACACAAGTGGGTATTTTTCCTGTTTTTCTCCACTTAACCCTGCCTCTCCACGTATGTTAAAAGGGCTTCATTCTGCTAAATTGTGGTTAAAAAGGGGCAAACTGTGCTCATCCTCTCTCACTGTTTGAGTATGGTGTATGGGAGAAGAAACCAAAAATGCCTAAGAATGGGTGAATGACAGTGAGACGTGATGAAGCATATGATGGAATTATTTACCTCCTCCATAAACATTTTCCCCCTGCCACCTCAAAGAAAAGGGCCTCCTTCCCTGAGTTATGACAGTAAACTGGTTTCGGCAGCGGGCCTCTTCAGGAATAATAGGCCTTTAAGGGCTAAGTTATAGCACAAGGAAGATTCTCCCTGACAATTCACCCGCCGAGTGCCACAGCGCCACTAGTCGCAGAGCTGTGCAACCCGGCATCGAAAAACGCCAGAGGGGGTTTGGGAGAGTAATGAAGGGCCATTGTGCTTACTTCATAAACTTGTCACAGCTCCTTTTCATTTTATTCCCCGAACAAACCAGATCATCCCTCCCCCAAATGGTGTATGCAGCTATAGCATGGGTCACTTAATAAATATATCAGTTTGCCACCCTAAAAAGTGCTGCAGTATTAAAAAACGGCACAGGAATAAAATATGGATGAGGCTGCTTTAGTGCTCCAGGTGTGTCAAGTGTGATTTAATATGAAGAAGGGTTGCGCGGTGAGGAAAGGAGATTGCTGAGGAGAGCACAGACAGACCTCTGACCTCCGAATAGCAGCCAGTCAGCTAATACTGCTGAGCTGAACCTCACAAACAGCCGCTGGGGAGAGACCTGCCTAAATCCATCAGCTTTACTGATCAGGAAGAAGTGCACGTCAATCTCTGGCCAATCTGTTAGTGTTTGTGGGAGTGTGTATTTTTTGGATACAAGGTGTCAACACTGACAAGTGTGATAAACTATAAGTATTTGTCAACTTGCGTGTTTGTATGAGTCATGGGCCTATACGTGCTCGTGCAGTTGTGTGTTTTGGTGACTCGTGTGTTTAAAAAAGTGCTATCTGTAGCAGTAATTAATGCATTTTATGATGTTGGTATAACTGCTGCAAACAAATAAGACCATGATTAGCAAACTCAGTCTGGCTCTGGATTTACACTGTATACTTTCAGGTCGGGTTTGGAGGGAAAACTGCTCAGTTGCTCAACTCAGCACATAACAGAAAGGGCCAAACGTAAATTGATATCCCAGTCTGTTGTAAATATCTGTCACCGTTTGACCTACCATACTTACCATAGTTGTGTGTGCAGTTTTCCTGTGCAACTTAAGATTACCAAAATGTTTCTTTTTTCTTTTTTGTACTTTTGGTTTTACATCCAAATAAAGTGGTTCAGATAATCTGGCCCAACTG
This sequence comes from Micropterus dolomieu, assembly GCF_021292245.1. NCBI lineage: Eukaryota > Metazoa > Chordata > Actinopteri > Centrarchiformes > Centrarchidae > Micropterus > Micropterus dolomieu. The sequence continues at coordinate 16,234,247 of NC_060150.1, read as the reverse complement.
CTGACTTGTTTCGTTGTCTGATCACTTTATTGTCCCCTTAGTTGTCAATGTAGAAATGTTGCTGAGTTCTCAGATTTCAATTACTTTGGCGAGAACAATGTTATCATAAGATATCACAGAAATGATGGCAAAACTATAACAATAAGTTGTAACAAACCAGAATAATCCTTTAAAGGGATAATTTGGGATTTTTGCAGCGGGGCTGTATGAGGTACTCCACAGTCAGTGTATATTACCTGCAGTACATGGCGCTTGAGTTGTACCAGCACGGAAGTCAATCAGTTCAAGGTATTTAGAATATTTTCAGCGCCTTGCTGTCAGATAGCCATTTCCTTTGGAACTACATTTTCTCAACCGTAGAACTTCCGTATTCCTACGCATAAGCGCCACTTGACTGTGCAGTGTATATGCACTATTAATAAGGAAATGGCTGTCTGATGGCAAGATAAAGCGCTGAAAATATTAAACATATAGCCTTATCTTGAATTGATATAGATTTTTTTCGATGGGCCTTCTTTCAGGTGGTTAAGATACGTTTTGCAGCTGACCCTGTCCACAGCAGTGCATTGCTTAGCTTCTGGGGACACACTGATGGAAATCTACTGCAGGTAATGCACTGAATATGGATAAGTGCCTCATACAGCCCTACTTCAAAAATCCCTAACTATCCCTTTAGTAACTAATAATGGTACTAGATATGTGACTTGTGTGAAAAAGGAACTTTAAATCTCATCAGCCTCTGTCTTTTTGTTTGGTAATTCCCTGAAGGTGTCACAATTAATGTGACAACGATGTATTGATTCTACACGTATCATGTTCTAAGTGTGTGCATTTTGGGAGGTGTGTTTTTCCTTGTGAGCGAGTTTGTCCTCCGCTGGTCACAGAGCCACAGGCTAGGGAATAGGCTTTCCTGTCGTTCAGAAGGGCTAAGCTGATAGAGCATGAAGGCAACCATAAAGCCCCAAACTGCCTCCTGATACCGGCCGGCTCGGTAGCTAATCATTACACATCTTCCTCTCATCCGTTCAGCACTTTTTACTCTTCTTTTTGCCACCCATACTTCTTCTAGTCTCCCCCATCTCTGACCCCTGTCTCTCACCTCCGCTTGCGCATCATTTCTCCTTTTTTGTGGGAAAGTGACAGTTTGGGAGTGTGTTTGGGAGTAAAAATCAGTGTGGCTGTGAGAAAAGAAGCGAGCATGTGCGTTTGTTGGTGTGTGTGTGTAGAGTTTCCCGTCTGAGAACTACCTTGCCTGACCTCTAAAATCTGCTGAGCTCTCAGAAAAAGGAACTCTGCTTTCCCCTCCTTTGCCGTTGCCCTCCATCAGAATCTCACACAGAGACGAGGAGGAGTTGCACTTTGACGGTGCAACACAGCAGCTGTGAGAAGGGGAAGCACCGCCTGCTGCCAGCCTCCATATGAAGAGCAGTCACCAGTTTCTCCCTGAGTGTCACTCACAGGCAGCAAAAATGTGCCGCTGTTTCAACTGAAACACTCAATTCCACCACAAATAAAGAGGAAAGCTTTTAAATCCCGGAGGTGACCGAGTCGTTAATGTGCATTTCCTTTTAATAAACACTGACACAGAGTGAAAAAAAAAATAAAATTCTTCCTTTACATTTTCCACGTGCACACACACATACACACACACAATCCTGATTCATCACCACCACAACCGCCAGTAGACAGGGCTCAGTGGGCAACAACTGAGGCGTGCGTGACCCCCGCTGACCGCTGCCAAGCCACTGGGACAAACCTACAGGTAGTCGTGCATAATTCCACTTCCTGCCCTCAATAATGACTTCTGCTGACCCCTGGCTGCATGCCGCGACCCATCATGCACCATCAACCTACAGTCCTCACAGCACGGCAGCCCCCGAGGCTAAGGGAGTGAGTAGTTGGGGGGATTGTTTTAAAACATACACAATACATACATGTATCATACATTTACATTTGCATACTGACACATTTGTGTCACACACACATATAAAACTGAAGGATCCTTTAAGACTTTATGGTGGTGTACGACTAAAAGATACCAAGGAAACCTAATGTTTTAAGTGAACAATGACAATTCTGTTCATAACAGAGTTTTCCTCAGAATTTTACATGTTGATCCTGGGATAGAAAGAGTCTGGCAGCAAGTTTAATGTAAAATTGTACTGGTTTCGTGGCCATCCATTCTTCCTCAAAAAACCGTCTGAGGCTAAACGCCACACACTATTTAAGATTTCCAATGGCAGCCGGTCCCAATTCAAATTAAAAAATTTTAATTTGCTAAATCAACTCCTTTTTCGTAATTCATATTTCATTTTAATTTCATGTCAAGTAGGGAAAAAGTAAAAACAACAATTATTAAAGTAAAGAATAAAATCAAATGTACACTTTCACTTTTCTGAATCATCATTAGACTTATTTATGACAAGATTAATAATTTTTTCACATACATGCTTCATTGAACTGAAACACTCCAAAGGAGCGAGGGGATGACTGACTTAAATAATGACATTCATACAGATAAAACACTCAATATACTGTATGTATCCCGTTGTCTAAAATAAACACGTTGTGTGCATGTGTGAAAATACAACTATGCAAACACACACACAGGGCTGCAGCTGGCTGGGATGACATGTTAAGGATGTGTTAATTCACCCCTCTAAGTTTCCTTATCATGTCTCCTGCTTGGCCATTCATTAATAGTCCTGTTTTAATTAGCCATTAGTGAACACACTCCCCATGTCAGAGATATGAGATGGGGGCTGTATGTGTGTGTGTGTGTGTGTGTGTGTGTGTGTGTGTGCGTGCATGGACAGCTCCATTCTCTCACTGTGGCGGCAGAACAATTGGCAGGGACACGCTGTTCAGCGGGGCCTCCTCCTCATTATTGGCCCACTGCTCACTTGTGAGCCATATCATTGTACTGCAAGACAATGGCAGCCAGGGGCCCCACCCCCTCTACGCGCACACGCATACCAGTCCAGCTATAAGCTTAACTACCCCCTCCTCCCCGTTCTGCATGTCCCCGCACGGCAATGACCCTACTCTCTCCCACTACATCTCCACCCCGCAGTATCGCTGTACCAGATTGGCTGCAGCACAGACGCCCGACGCTGGTCAGAGTCCACAGTGAGAGAACAGGGGATTAAGTCTAATTAGCATGAACAATAAAAACAAACAAACGTGGATGGGGGAGTGGGGTCACTGAGGCAATCCCACTGTCTCTCTTAATTAGCATTGTTTACCAAGTGACACAGTTGGTTCATGATATCAACTACATAGCGGCACACATCTATTAGATTCATTGCTCAGACAGTCACATGGGCACATTGCGCTGACACACACAACACATATACGTGTGTATGTGCGAATCCACAATGGCTAACATTATATTTTCTTCCTGTCAGAGATTATTAATATTAATAATGGATTTAAAGTTCCTTTTAATCAAAACTTTTTCCGCTTTAAAACAAGTGCTGCAGCTGTCAAGGGAAAAACTATTATTTCTAAAATGCACTATTTTGCTAAAAATGTGTCCAATAAAGGCATATCTTGCGTCCACCTTTGTTGCACATACTAGCCCCACTGCTGTAAAATAGCTAATGATTGTGAAGCATAAATGAAACAGCCAATCAGCCAACACAAGCGCAACTTTAGTGCCCTGCCTAAACTAATGCTATGCTTCTTATATATAGCAAAAGCATCAAAAGTAAACCAAGCGAAGACAATGTGGAACTTCCAAAGGAGAAGTAAAGGAGATAAAAGAAGATGTAGAGCTATCAGACGAACCGTTCGTTAGATAAAAAGTTGCTAAATATTCAGTTAAGCTGGATGAACTAGAGCTCTGACTGGCCTTGTCATAGGGGTTTAATGTTTCCACATACTATTGGCCAAAAGTCAAAACTTTAATTGCATAATAGAAATGATCTTGTGCTTCAGGAGTTATAAAGTTACCATACACAGTAAATAAGGTTGTGTCCTGATGCAGCTTTCACACATACACCTCGCTCTTGCATAAAGTTCCTCCAGCACACCGATGAGCTGCATAAAAAGACCCTATCGATCGCCACACCACATGTATAAATATTAGTGATGAGATGATTGATGATAGGATTTCTAAATCTCTTTGGCATCGGAGAAAAATTGCATTTGCCTCTGAGTGCCCGTCCGCGATGCTGAAAGCCCACCCCTGGGGGACTCATAGCTGCAGTGGGGGTCAGTGAAAACTGGGCCAAATCAAAGTGATTAAGGACCTGCAAATCAATAACGCCTTTATATTAGATTTACTCACCATCCACGGATCACACCGAGTCAGCAGAAAGAAGGGAGGAGGCAGAGGCTGAAATGAACCCAGATCCCACTAAGCGTCGGCAGATTGGGTGCCGGTATAAATCTTTAGGCTCACATCAAGTCTTTGAGGCGTGATAAAATAATATAATCATCTTTGAATGGAGGGGCGAGGAGTTGAGGTCTTTTGTTTCTGCTGATCTCCTAACTCCAGTGTTTTGATGATGAAACCGTGAGGAAAACCTTTACCCAGAAACCATCTGTGAGGGATCTTGATGGTTAACTTTGGTGGGATGTCTGTGGAGGCTGTTTGAATGTTGAATTATGCCAGAGATAGAGGTAATCAGCAGGCGCTGTTAGAGTAAAAGTGAGAACATACTGGAGCCTGAAAGATAGTGATTTATTTTCTGAGGGGGAACAATGGGATGTCTTAATACTACAGGGAAAATACACAGTAACAAGAATCCAGATATGTTCATGTGGTGTATTTTAGCAATATCAGTTTAGAGTTTAAGGGCTAAACCCTAAAACAAAAGGTACTGGTAATACCTTAGTTTTCTGGGTCAACTTTTGGCTGATGGTGATGGTGGATGATTTACCTGCTAAACAGATGGTAAAATTTTCCTAAAAACTAGAGGTACATGTGGTTGAAAAGTAAAACTTTTTTTGATTTTTCCTTTTTTTCAACAGCATTTAAAGACTACACTTCAATGTGTACACCTGCCATGATTAGTGTTGGTTATCAAAAATCAGTTCCAAGTTGGAATTGGTACCAAATTTCCAAGAACCATGGATTCGTTAAGACACATGCATTACGATTCGGCTTCTTGGTTCCTAACTTTTAGCGCATTTCAGTTGTGATTGAACAGCAAAGAGCCTTTTGTGGTCCATAAAATCTGCTCTTATTTGCAAGGACCTGTTATGTTGACATAACGCAACGTCATTTGTTACGCATTACGCCAACAAAGCATTCGAGAAAAGAGTAACTCTGTTTCCATTCCTGGACCATGGCGGAATGCAGCAAATGCTCAAAGGGTTGGCTTAGCTTCACTAAAAAAGAGAACACCACAGCAAAATGCAACATCTGCAGTAGGGATGTTTGGTACGAGGGAGGAAACTGAAAAGCAAAGCATTTACTTTAACACGACGTGAAACTGACGGTGTTCAAAGTGTTGCGGTCTCCCAACTACAATGGCGCTGCAGATACAGCTAACACTAACACTAGCAAGGTCTCACAAAACACAGGTGAGCTGACATTCACCTTTTATATTGAAGGGAAACGAATGATGTCTACAGATAATTATTTTATTTATTATTACAATAATTTTTTTTAGATGCAAGTCCCCAGAGACGCCCCTCTAGTACAGAGACTCCTTTCACTTCAAACAATCCCCAACCCTAGCTATGATGCCAATTAAAATTAATGAAAACATGCTGACACAATGAATGTACGAAACCTAGATGGTTGAGGGTGCTTTCACACCATACCAGTTTAATACGGGCCTAAAAAGTCGGGAATAGTTCCACACTTATTATGACCAGTACTCTTTTGCATTGTGTTATGGACAGACACCACAGCCCAGTGTTTCCAGTTGAGTTGTTATATTCTGGGAATAGACAAATAGTGTGGTCCCCGGACAGTTCTTCAACATTCATCCTCAGCAATGATGATACTAGATGTATAGAAACACTTGTTACCACATGCACACAGCTTAGTAGTTGACTAATTTAATAATAAAAAATAATAAAAGGTGGTGGTGATGGCGCAATGGATAAGACACGCCTTTGGTGTGAGAGACCCGGGTTCAATTCCCTACTGTGACCCATCCACCAATGTGTCCCTGAGCAAGACACTTAACCCCTAGTTGCTCCAGAGGCGTGCGACCTAAAAAGCGTCAGCTAAATGTAATTTAAAGGTTACTGTTCTTAGAACAGAAATTCATTGTCCATATTAACCTCCTCTTAGTACATAAAAATATACATCGATAAAATGGACAATCTGACTTAAAATAACGTACAGTGATAATAACAATGTTAAACTGGGAAAAACAGCAGAAGGCATATTTTAAGTGACAGAACACTAAACCAAAATACATAAACATACACTTCTGGTAAAAGGCAAGTGAAAGCATTATTAACCATGTTATACTCATAATCAATCATTTCTTTATGACCAATAGAAAAGATAAATACACACATTTGAAACTATAAAGTGCTACAAGACCTCCACGAGGGTCGACCCTCCTCCAGTCCAGAACGAGATGGTAATGCGCCTGAAGTTGTTTGGTAACTGCCAAAAACGAAAGAAGAAGAATACCTTCAGCAGCTACCAACTACCCATAAACTAACACAAACAGGAATGAATCGTATTCATGAACTACGAGCGAGACAAAAGTTTTGTCGTCCTGATGGGCTGTAACTCACGCCGCTCCCTCACCCATACAGATCAATGCTTTCTCACCCACACAGTTCACACCTGTTGTCTACGTTGCCAAACGTCAGTCTAGGAAATGCGAGAATTTACTAATTGAAGCAGACAAGGGAGACAGGAAGGAGCCAAAAGCAGGTCCTGATCTCAGACCAAATATCGGGCTTAAAACCCTCTGACAGCCAAACAGACACTTATAGGACATGGTTAAGCTAAATGAAAAGAATGACATATACGGGGAGAATGTGTATGTTGTAAATGTGTATGCTTTCACACACACACACGCACACACACACACACACACACACACACACACACCTTTCTCTGTGAACACCGATTGGTAAATAAACAGTTTTCTGGTGACAATTGAACTCATCTTGAAATGAGTGCCTGAGCATGTGCATACACACTTGCACATGCACAATGTGCCATTGCCCCTTATCTCCATGGAGACAACATGTCCCCCCCCCCCTCCCCCCACCCAACCAGTGTTTGTCTCACAGTAAATCTAAATTGGCGAGTGCAGTTAACCCCCTCACCTCTTCCTCAGCCAGCTCCTGAGTCTCTGGATCTCTGCAGCAGACGATGAGAGAGAATTACAATCAATGTGAGAAAAAGGAAGAGCGGAGAATAGAGAAGGGAGGGGGTAAAAGAAAAGGCAGTGGAACGTGTTAGCACACAACAGAGCTGGGGTCACACAGAAGCCACGTTTTTTTTGGCACTGAAGATAAAGAAAGAAACTTTCATTCCAGGAATGTGTGTTTTACAGTTTCCTATTCGGAAAGGAAGGTTATTTGGCAAGAATCTTTGATGTAATCTGGTGTGAGGGAGGGTGTATAGATGTTGGGTGGGGGGGGGTGGGGGGGGGGGGGGGGGGGGGGCTCTGAGG
>NC_060150.1:16217665-16226623 GCF_021292245.1 Micropterus dolomieu | reverse complement strand
GGGGGGGGGGGGGGGGGGGGGGGGGGGGGGGGGGGGGGGGGGCTCTGAAGGAACCTCCAATCTGTTTACAGCTCTGATTGGAATTACACAATCAATTACCACCCCCCGCTGTGGCCCAAATGAGCCAGCCCAAAAGACAGGGGAATTGGTTAAATGTTATTGTTGGGAGGCCATTATCCAACAATTGCAGTGGTTAATGCAAGAAAATGACATTCATTAAAAGGCTCGACGGGAGACTCCCAGGGGCCAGGCTGCAGCTGACCCTCATTCACCGCCAGGCTTTGTGGACCCTCGTCCACTGTGGGGAGGGGAGATCATGTCAAAGGCACAAAATGCTCCTCTTTTGTCAGAGAGTGGCCTTCAGTCTCTCTTTGCAAGCGTGTGTGTGTGTATGTGTGTGTGTGTGTGACAGCGAGGGGCAGAGAGCCAGAGAAAATACCTGTGACTGCAAGCGTGAATGTTTTTGTGCTTGAGAGAACGTGTGTGAGGTGTCAGAGGAGGAAAAAAAGAGATAATTACATCATTCTGTGAATTAGAGGAGTAGAGAGGGAGAGTGATTGAGCCCTCCCCCCTGCCGATGGATGCACATGTAATCCTGCAGTAATGAGGCAGCACCAGAATCATACTCCACACACACTTAGTCCTATAATGTATATCATCAGCTACAGCTTGAAAAAAAACAACGCTATCTCCCTTTTGCGAGTGCACTTGCAGCCAGCAACGGTGATATCATCTATCAACACAGACAGAGCTATCAAAAGCCAAAAGTCAAAAGTAAGTGCAGACATCAGCCCACAGAGAGACAGCGAAGCAGTCGTGTCATTATTTTTGATACAGGATCCCTGTGAGAGATTATTTTTGCAAACTTCCACCAACGCAAAGACTTTCTTTGTCTTGTTCTATTCGAAGATAGGACGGCGGGTCAGCAAGAGGAAGACAGCCGTGGCCTTGTTATTTCTGTTCATCCTACAGGAAACAAGAGCCATTTCATTTAGGAGACACAAGGAAAAAACATGTTCTTTTATGTCAGAAAGTCACACTGTAGCTGCCTGTACAGTACAGCATGTACTACAGAGCCTCGCTAAGCAAACTCGGCAACTTCTACCGCTTTTAAAGAACAGGGAAAATGAAGCAAATCAATCAACCTAAAAGCAAATTACTTTTGGTTTGCAATGACAACAGAGTCATCCTATCCATCAGGCAGAGTGCTTGATGGTTTAATAGATGTTGAAAAGGATATATGCAGAGGTGGAAAGGTAGACCAGAAAGCTGTTGCCCATGTGGCTGGCTATTGGCTATTTTTCGTTTTTGGACATGAACGCCTTGAGTCGTGTCTTCACTGAAGGCAAACTTCTACAACTTCCAGGGGAAGGAGGAGCTTGACATGACTCAATATGTAAGGTTTGCAAAATGAAAGTCAAGTACTTCGGGAACAGTACAAATACCCGGGTCCATAAAAAATCTAATCGTCACACACAAGAATTTGAATTCGAAAGATACCAAAAGATTCTCATTCCCTTAATGAGAAAGACTTTACATAATTGTCAAGTGAACATCAGAATCAGAATCAGAATCAGAATCAGAAGGAGCTTTATTGCCAAGTAGTGTTTTACACATACAAAGAATTTGCATTGGTGTTAAGGTGCTACACGTAGACAGACATACAGCTGACATAAATACATGTAGAAATATATAAATATGTAATAAATAAATGCAAGTTATATAAGAATAACAGAAGAATAGAGAAAAATAATACAACTGACAATATAAAAAAATTAAAATTAAAATAAAAATAACAATTGAACAACAACAATTTACAATTAACAAGAAATTCACAACAAATATGTGCAATGTGCCAGGTTTTTGCATGATATGACATGAAGTGATATTTACATGTGCAGAGATGATTGTATTATTTGAGGGGGGGGAGTGTCAGTGGGGGGCCCGGGCCTTGTTGATGAGGCTAGCTGCTCTTGCCAGAGGGGAGATTCTGAAACAGTTTGTGGCCGGGATGGGAGGCATCAGCTGCAATCTTTCCTGCTCGCCTCAGAGTCCTGGAGGCGTGCAGGTCCTGAAGTGATGGAAGATTGCAGCCAATCACCTTCTCTGCAGAGTGAATGATGTGCTGCAGCCTGCCCTTGTCACTGGCAGTGGCAGCAGCGTACCAGATGATGATGGAGGAGGTGAGGATGGACTCAATGATGACGGTGTAGAAGTGCACCATCATTGTCTTTAGCAGTCTGAACTTCTTCAGCTGCTGCAGGAAGTACATCGTCTGCTGGGCCTTCTTGGTGAGGGAGGTGATGTTCAGCTCCCACTTAAGGTCCTGGGAGATGATGGTGCCCAGGAAGCGGAAGGAGTACACAGTGGCGAAGGGGATGTCACTCAGTATGATGGGGGAGGGTGTGGCTGGGCTCTTCCTGAAGTCCACGACCATGTCCACGGTCTCCAGAGCGTTGAGCTCCAGACTGTTCTGGCCAGATGGTGACCTGGTACGGCTAACTGTAGGCGGACTCATCCCCACCAGAGATGAGCCCAATGAGGGTGGTGTCGTCCGCAAACTTCAGGAGCTTGACAGACTGGTGACTGGAGGTGCAGCTGTTGGTATACAGGGAGAAGAGCAGAGGGTAAAGAACGCGGCCTTGAGGGGAACCGGTGCTGATGGTCCTGGAGTCACAGACATGTTTTCCCATCTTCACGCGCTGCTTCCTGTCTGTCAGGAAGTCTGTGTTCCACCTGCAGGTGGGGTCAGGCACGTTCAGCTGAGAGAGCTTGTCCTGCAGCAGGGCCGGGATGATGGTGTTGAAAGCAGAGCTGAAGTCCACAAACAGGATCCTGGCATAGGTTACTGGGGAGTCCAGGTGCTGGAGGATGTAGTGAAGAGCGATGTTTACTGCGTCATCTACAGACCTGTTGGCTCTGTAGGCGAACTGCAGGGAGTGGGTCAGTGATGGATTTAAGGTAGGACAACACAAGGCGCTCAAAAGACGGGGGACGGGTCTGTAGTCGTTTAGTCAAGTGGTAAGTGAGGGGGAGGAGGTGGGGGATGAGATGGTGGACTGTGGCCGGTCAGTGGTGTGACGGGGGATGGTGTCAGGTCTGTCCCATTGTCTTTCAAAGCGACAGTAAAACTGGTTCAGCTCGTTGGCAAGGCGTGAGTTGTTCATGGAGTCGGGGGGATTAAGGTTTGTAGCTGGTGATCTGTCTGAATCCTCTCATTCCTTGAGCTGGTGTTGTAGTCTCTCTGCCTACAGCTGTTTAGCATCCCGCATGCCTTGCTAAACCTGTACTTTGAATCCTTAAACCTGGCTCGGTCCCCACTCCTAAATGCCTAAATGCCAACCTCAGCTGTCTGAGCTTAGCTGTGAACCAGAGTTTGTCACTGTTATAACTCACCCTGGTGCATGTCGGAATGCAGCTGTCCTCACAGAAGCTGATGTAGGACGTCACAGCCTCTGTAAACTCATCCAGATTGTTGGTAGCAGTCCTGAAAACATCCCATTCAGTGCAGTCTAGGCATGCCTGAAGATCCTCTACAGATTCACCGGTCCATGGACATGGACCATGACATGATCAGAGTGTCCCAGTGGAGCATGTGTAACGGCGTGATAGGCACTGCTAACTGTGGTGTAACAGTGATTCAAAGTGTTCCCCTCTCTGGTTGGACACTTAATAAACTGTCTGTATTTGGGGAGTTCTTGGCAGAGTTTTCCTTTGTTAAAGTCATCAAGAACAATGACAAGGGAGTCCGGATTTGTCTGCTCCACACCGTAGACTGTATATAATATATGGACGTAGTCATTGTGACGTCACCCGTTGGACTGCCGTTTTGAAGCCTTGAGTTTGACCGATAGTGCGCCGCCATGTCAAGTTTTTGCAACCAGGAAGTGCCTGGAAGTGACGATAGGGCGGAGCTAACGGCCGTCTGCGGAGCTAGCTAGCTTTCTTAGCTAGGTGTAACTGTAACTCAAGTTAACTGTCATTTTAACAGGGCTGATAACTTTGTCTAGTGAACAACAGTCTTAAAACTAAATGTACTCACCAGAGAAAGTGAACAGCCAACTCCCAATAAGCTTTTTCAATGGTGCTGGTTAAATTTACACAGGAACGAGTCAGCTCTAGCCTGATTGACAGGTTGCCATGGTAACAACTTGTCAATCATAGATAATCCCGCCCTGAAACATACTCTTCTTTGTGGTCTATTTTAAAATAAATGGGATTATAATTTACTAAATGAACATCATTTTGTATTGAAGAAGACTTGAAAATAGCGACTGAGATCATAAACTCATCAGGAAAGTGTTTACTGGGGTAATTGTTCAGCTGAGAAGTAGGGTCATTTTCCCATTATTTCTAATGGATCCAGACTTCTTTTTACAACAAGAAGAGTCGCCCCCTGCTGAATTTTCAATAGAATGCAGGTTTCAGGGACTTCCGCATCGGCTTCATATTGTAGACCAGAAGCTTCCCGCTTGCTTCACACACAGTATCTGGTCGGGCCAGCATGCGCTGTGCGTCATGCACGCTGGCATGCGGTAGAATGTAAACATCGACTAGAATAAATGAAGCAAACTCACTGGGGGGAGTAAAATGGTGTATAGTTTATGATTTAAAATTCCAGATTAGGAGAACAGTTCTGCTGAATCACTGTCACTTCGGTACACCAGCCATTGTTAATATAAAAACAGACACCTCCACCTTTTGTTTTGCCGGAGAGCTCTGTGTCACGATCCGCTCTGTAGAGTTGGAAGCCAGCCAGCTGCAGCGCAGAGTCCAGTAGCCTATTGATCCACAGAGCCACGTCTCCCTGAAGCACAGAACAGAAGATGAATAAAAGTCTCTGTTTTTCCCCACCAGTAGCTTAAGTTCGTCCAATTTGTTGCACAGTGCAGTTTTTCCCACACATAGGCTTTACATGGGCGGCTGCCCAGGTAGATTAACATCCGCCCAAGTAAATTTGGCGACCCATTTTAAAATCGTTCTTGATTGCAGCGCTGCGCAGCGCATATTCGCTCCACACATCCTCACTCTCTCTCTCTCTCTCTCTCTCTCTCTCTCGTTTGCAAACACAGACAACGGATCCAGTCTGTGAATTGAATGGTTGGTATCATAAACGCTGCTGCACAAATCTGTCAAACACAACGCTGTCAATGTCAGAGGCTTCAAAACAGTTATTAGCAAGCATGTAAGGAGCCTAGCTAATAAGGATAGCTATGCTAACTTTAGAAAACAGCTGACAAAGTTAGCACACTGTATAACTGGTAGTCAATAGGTGCGTTCGAGATAACTATGGCTGACTTTCACTGTCTTGATAGATAGAGGAATAAAAACAGTGCCATCAAGTCAGACACAATCAACCTCCGGTAGACTGCGTAAGCGTTACTTTGAGCTTAGAACAATGATCAGGCCTTGCTCCCATAAGGTCTAGTGACGTTTTGCAGCGCAGGTGTTGTGCCGAATTCTGCATGCCTGCCATGAATTGCATACACCTCGCGGGAGGTAACACTATTTTAAGCTGAGAAAAGAGGTGGATGCAAATATTGTAGGCAGGAAGCCTACAACATCTGTTTTGCCGAATTATGCATTCACTTCTTAAGGTCCTTTTCAGACACTTTGCTGGTCACATTGTTTGAACGCGCATTGTTTCATACTCCTAACATGCTTACTACAAATATATTCAAGATATATTCTCCTGACCTTTAACATACTTCTCGAAAATATACTTTGAATAAATTGGTAATAAATATATACTTAATTAAACTTTTAATAAATATGCTTAAATAAAAGTATGTTTTTCACAACATTTTAGTCTATTTATTAAAAATACTGTATATTTATTTAACTCGTAACTAGTAAATACTATTTAGGTGTACTTTGTGGAAGTACATTGTTAAACAACTACACTAGTGGGTTAAAAATATATTTATGCCAAATATGCTTCATTGTGTATGCTACTGCAAAATACTGTAATTATTTATGTAATTGCCACATGTTTCAGCCTGATTTCCAGAAGTATGATTTTTTAAACATATTTTTTTAACATTAAAATGTATTTTTCAAAAGAATATACATATATATTTTCATTTCTTTTCTTTCTTTTAATTTCAGGTAAATAGCTTGTTGAGATCAGAGACTTCTTTCATAAGGGTAACCTGGCCTAGAAGGAAGCAGCATATGTTGTTAACTTAACAAACAACAACACATAGAAATAAGCATACTTTAAATCAGAATGTAAATATACTTGTTTCTGTGTGTAAACAGTAAACACATGTGTACACAGGGGAGAAGTGTGCCCTCCCACCCAGCCCACTAGTGTAGAGCAGGGCCATTAAATAAGAGAGTTACGACACTCCCGTTGACTTCTGTTGGAACTGTGGAATGCGGAAGTAATGCGCGTCATGGGGCTGCCGATAGTTCCAAACACAAATTTAATTACATTTTTTTTATTTAATATTGGAGGGAACTCCAATATTAAACAAAAAAAATGTAATTAAATTTAAAGGGCTTCATTGGCATGAAGGTTTTAAGAACAGTGTTTCCAGAGCATCAAAATACAATTTGTCAATACACACAGTATACAGTAAAAATGGACATGTTATTAGTTATAAAACAAAATACAAAGTGAATGGACAGAAGAAAAATTTAAGTTTGGTGGAACTCGGGGATTTTGTAAGGCATATCATCGGTGATTAAACAAACAAAACAGGTGCTAATGATCATACATTCAATATATAGGTTGAAACAGGATGATTGACTGAAACCGCCTAACTCAGTTTACAAGGTAAGAGAAGACTGACAGTCATACTGATACACCATGGCAAGAGAAAGCACAGTAGCCAGACACAAGGTAGAGCTACTGCATCAGCAAGGTCTCTCCCAGGCAGCAGGTGGTGTGGACTGATCAGTCAAAATGTGTCTGTGTCCTGGTTAATAGTTTAGCCTCTGATGTGGGAAGGGTGAAAGGGTACATTAGCCATACTGAAATGAATCCCCAGTTAACAGTAATGTTATGGATCGTATTTAGGAATGTAGTTAATTCATTCAGTAACCATCTGTGAACGCTGTCTGTCCATCACTCCCAGGATAGAATACACTAACTATAAGTGTAGTCAACATCGTAATCAATGCACATAATGCATTAATATTTACCGAAAATTGCTGCAAATTAAGTCACTGCTGTAAATGTGTAACGTTACGTTATGGGAACAGCCCCTTTTTCTTCCAAAATTCAATACAAACTGATAAAAAAAAACTGACAAATGTTAGTATATGTATGTAATGTAAGTGTCAACTCAGTAATCAGTGTCATATTTTGTTAATAACTGATAATTGCTGTAAATATAGCTGCTTCTGCTGTCCGTCCCGCCTAAACCCATTCAAAGTGGTTGACAGCGCTGAGTTGTTTGGAACTATGGAGAGCTACATTAACCACGTGACTACGTAGCGCCGAGATCAAAGAGTGTCGTAACTCTCTTATTTAACGGCCCTGGCACAGTGCATTCAGTAAGACCAATCAGAAGCAAGGTTTTCAAATCGACGACTGAAATCACACAGCGTGAAAGTCTGCTTCATGAAAGTTTAACGTGTGTACTGTTGTTGAGAGGGAAGCTAGTTTTGGCCAAAAATCATTTTGTTTCTCAGGTTTCCTTTGTTTTACTTTACTGACTCGGACTTGGAAGGTGGACACCACAGACATAATAAGAAAAGAACACAGAAGAGAATAATATCCGGTCAGCTCCCTGCTGAAGTTAAATGTGAAAACAGCTAAAGAGGTGTGCCTGGCAAGTACAAGCAGGAGAGGACAGACGCAGATATTGCCGGCAAAAATCATCTTTCTTGGTAAGTTTGTTACTGTTAGCAAGACAACACAATTGTGTCAGTTAACTAAAGTTGAGCTCACTCTGGATTTGAAAATATTTTACTTGGTGGATAGCTCTGGTGTGCATTAGCTAATGCTAGCACGTGGATTAGTATATTTGTTAGCTAACGTTAGTTGGCATTTTAATAGCTTCATAATCAAGACAGCAACTTTCGTCTGCCTTAAACAGTGTTGGGAGTAACGCGTTACAAAAGAAACGCAATTAACGTTACAGTAATGTATTGCTTTTTGCTGTATGGCAGTTTTTAATGTTGCTAAAATTTCTGTAATATAGAGTCTCAGTAACGTGTTGCTGGAATTTGATGCATGAGATTTTAACAAGGCAGGCCTATTCAAAAGTGGATACACTGTTTTTTTTTAGAGATTTCTCTTCACTGCAGCCATGGAGGGGGTAATCATGGCCCCCCCTGGTTGCGTGTCGAAGTGTATGAATGTGTGTGAATGTTAGTTTCTGTTTGAGCACTTAGGCGTGTGTGAATGGTGAATGTAGATGTAGTGTAAAAGCGCTTTGAGTGGTCGAAAAGACTAGAAAGGCGCTATACAAATACGGAGCATTTACAGTGTTTATAATGATACGCAAAAGAAGAACTAAATTAGGTGGAAGTACTGGCCTAACTGAATTGTATTTGTATATTTATTATATCTCATTTGCACTTTGCACAACTGCATTTCTTTACTTTTAGAGCTTCCTGGGATCGTTGCCTCACTCAGAGGGCTTAGACGCCACATAAACCTCAAAGGACCAGCTGGACCCTCACAAGCTCAATGTGCCCATAGGTATGTCTGGATCCTGCACAGGATCACTGTTTTTGCTCTCACTACATGTCAACGGGGCGGACTAAATAAACAAATATTCTTGTGAAAAAATAATTTTATTTAAAATATTGTTAACTGACTACTTTTATAGTTCACAAATTGACTGCTGTGTTGATGTGAAATGACATGTGGACAGCACAGCTGTTAAGCAAATCTGTTTGTTTGTGTTATTTATTGTACCTGTTTAATAACATTTTATCCTATACAGCTCCTTGGCTGAACGTACAGTAGTGTTTATGTAATGTTTTTGATCATGTTGTAAT
>NC_060150.1:16214360-16217565 GCF_021292245.1 Micropterus dolomieu | reverse complement strand
TTAAACAGTGTTGGGAGTAACGCGTTACAAAAGAAACGCAATTAACGTTACAGTAATGTATTGCTTTTTGCTGTATGGCAGTTTTTAATGTTGCTAAAATTTCTGTAATATAGAGTCTCAGTAACGTGTTGCTGGAATTTGATGCATGAGATTTTAACAAGGCAGGCCTATTCAAAAGTGGATACACTGTTTTTTTTTAGAGATTTCTCTTCACTGCAGCCATGGAGGGGGTAATCATGGCCCCCCCTGGTTGCGTGTCGAAGTGTATGAATGTGTGTGAATGTTAGTTTCTGTTTGAGCACTTAGGCGTGTGTGAATGGTGAATGTAGATGTAGTGTAAAAGCGCTTTGAGTGGTCGAAAAGACTAGAAAGGCGCTATACAAATACGGAGCATTTACAGTGTTTATAATGATACGCAAAAGAAGAACTAAATTAGGTGGAAGTACTGGCCTAACTGAATTGTATTTGTATATTTATTATATCTCATTTGCACTTTGCACAACTGCATTTCTTTACTTTTAGAGCTTCCTGGGATCGTTGCCTCACTCAGAGGGCTTAGACGCCACATAAACCTCAAAGGACCAGCTGGACCCTCACAAGCTCAATGTGCCCATAGGTATGTCTGGATCCTGCACAGGATCACTGTTTTTGCTCTCACTACATGTCAACGGGGCGGACTAAATAAACAAATATTCTTGTGAAAAAATAATTTTATTTAAAATATTGTTAACTGACTACTTTTATAGTTCACAAATTGACTGCTGTGTTGATGTGAAATGACATGTGGACAGCACAGCTGTTAAGCAAATCTGTTTGTTTGTGTTATTTATTGTACCTGTTTAATAACATTTTATCCTATACAGCTCCTTGGCTGAACGTACAGTAGTGTTTATGTAATGTTTTTGATCATGTTGTAATGGAAGAACTGAGCATTAACTGGGAGGGGTCCCTTGTGGAAAACCATTTCACCTGAACCTAGACAGTTAGCATTGTCAGAACAGTTAGACATGATGTCATATTGTGTTTCAGCAACTTTAAACAAAATAAAAAAATCAGACAATGGTTATTAATTACTTAGAGGTAATATTGCTTTGATAATGACAAAATATTTCCTTTTCCCTTCCACAGATGCTGTGTGATAAAGCAGTTTCCAAATCCCATAGTGTCTGCAGTCGCAGACAATGCAACGAGTCCAACTCAAAGATAACCGACCCTCCACTCTAAGAATAAGGTTTGACATTTTTCAGTTTCAGTTTGGTTTCCACCATTTGTACTGTATGCTTGTGACGGAGTACCTTCACTACAGTTGAGTAAGCGCTTGGACTGCCATACGTTGCTGTCAAAGTTGCATGTTTGGTACCCTGTAGACCTGTGTTTGAATCTGGGTAGGGTGACTGCTCTCGCCTTTGTCCACATATGGTGTCAGAAGTGGGACGGCTTGCCGTGAGGTCATCTGAACCGTGCCCAGAGACCGAACCGTATGAGGGACCCCCATGGGTAACATTAAGGATGTGATGTGTATAGTGTACTTTTCAGTAATACTGATCATATGTCATCATTTTACTGATTTTATTTTTATTTGAAGGTATTTTGGTCAAGATGTGATACATGCTGATGTACCTTTTTAATGTACAGGAAGCTATTTTTGTAATGTAAACAAAATTAAAGTTTTTTAGTTGTCTGTGTGTGTGTTGTAAAATAATTTTTTTTATTTTATGATAACCGACTAATTGTGATTATACACGTCCTCCCTGACTGCTGACGTATTGCGGTAAGCGTGTCGACTCATTTCCGTTTCCGGTGCTTGTGTGTTGGTACCGTGTTGTGCTGCTCTCGCTAAATAACAGTTACATTTGTTTGATTACAGCGGCCAACTGTTCGCTAAACACTTATTCTTTACAGTAATTTTGCCTAAGCACTCACAGTTCTTTCCATCTTTTAGTGACTGCTGTTCAATCTCATAGTTGTTCTAAAGTTTTGGTAACTGACGCTACAGTAATTTAGCTTAGCCGTAAGCGACTTTAGCTTAGCAGCTAGCGATGGCTTCTCCTTCTCCCTCTCTCTCTCCTACTTTCTCCTGCTCGGTGTGTCAGATGTTTAGTTACTCCTCTGCCTCCTTTAGCGGTAATGGTACATGTAATAAGTGTAGTTTATTTATAGACATGGAGGCGAGGCTCAGTGATTTAGAAGTCCGGCTCCGCACCTTGGTAGATCAGTCTTTAGCTACTGTAGCCAGCCAGTCCCCGGTAGTCGGTGCGGAACGGCCTGAGTTAGCCTCTGGTAGCCGTCCTCCGGCATCCCCTGTGCAGCCAGGAAAGGGGGGGGGCTGGGTGACTGTCCGAAGGAGGAATAGTCATAAGCATTCAAAGTCCACGGGGCATCATCAACCTGTTCACGTTTCCCCACTCAGCGACACACCCGCTGAGAAACCAACTCTGATCATTGGCAGCTCCATTTTGAGAAACGTGAATTTAGCGAAGCCAGCGGCCATAGTTAAGTGCATCCCTGGGGCCAGAGCGGGCGACATGGAGTCTTATTTGAAACTGCTGGCTAAGGATAAACGTAAATACAGTAAGATTGTTATTCACGTCGGCGGTAATGACTCCCGGTTACGCCAATCGGAGGTCACTAAGATTAACGTTGAGTCGGTGTGTACATATGCAAAAACAATGTCGGACACCGTAGTTTTCTCTGGACCCCTGCCAAATCTGACCAGTGATGACATGTATTGTCAAGGTGGTGTCCAGCAAACGATGTCGGCTTTGTTGATCATTGGCAGACTTTCTGGGGAAGACCTGGTCTGATCCGGAGAGACGGCATCCATCCCACTTGGGAAGGAGCAGCTCTCATTTCTAGAAATCTGGCCAAGTTTATTAGTGGACCAAATCCATGACAACCCAGAGTTGAGACCAGGAGGCAGAGTCGCAGTTTAACACACTTCTCTGCCCTTCTTTTTCAGCAGTTACCCACCCAAAACCCTACGCAGAGTCGCAGTCTAACACACTTCTCTGCTCCTCCATTTCAGGAGTTACTTAGTGAAAATCCTATAGTGACGGTGTCTGCCCCCCGACCATATTTAAAAAGGTAAACAGAAGAGGAGCTGTGCATAAAAACCTCATAAAAATTAAAACCACAAGAGCAATAGTGCAAACGAATAGGAGAGTTAAATGTGGACTCTTAAACATCAGATCTCTCTCTTCTAAAG
>NC_060150.1:16151951-16214260 GCF_021292245.1 Micropterus dolomieu | reverse complement strand
AACGACTATTGTTGCTAGTCTTATTGTTATTATTGTTATTATAATCATTAACATTACGATGGTTACCATTAACACTATTATAAATATCTGTACCATTTTTCATTTAGTCTATAGCAACATTACCTTCACTGTCTGTACCTCTGTGTGTATATTGTGTAGGCTGCCTCCCTCCCCCCCCCCCCCCCCCCCCCCCCCCCCCTCTCTCTCTCTCTCTCGCTCTCTCTCTCTCTCTCTCTCTCACCCCAACCGGTCGAGGCAGATGGCCGCCCACCCTGAGCCATGGTTCTGCTCGAGGTTTCTGCCTCTTAAAAGGAAGTTTTTCCTTGCCTCTGTCGCCTAGTGCTTGCTCTTGGTGGGAACTGTTGGGCTTCTGTAAATAACATCACAGAGTACGGTCTAGACCTGCTCTTTTATGAAAAGCGCTATGAGATAACTGTTGTTGTCATTTGGAGCTATATAAATAACATTGAATTGAATTGAATTGAAGAGCATTTTGCAAGTTATTTTTAATGCATTAATAATGAATTATTCTCATACTGAATGGTTTCATAAAGCAGCTTCCCAAGATATTAATAGTGGCTCTTGGAGTATACTAGTAATATATTACTAATATGCTGAAATGGTAATAAAAATGTTCAGCGAACACATTTATGTGAAATTTAAAATATATTTAAACTGTTCTTCAAGTATAGCACAAAAGACTATTTTAAGTTAACTTTTAAAAAGTATATTTAAATTACATTAAAGGTACTTAAAATAGGTCCATTTTAACACAACTAAGTATATTAAAATATATTGCAAGTATCTTAAAGTCGACTTTAAGTATTTCTAAAATGACACTTAACATACTTTAAGTTGTTCCAAAATAACACATTTAATATACACTTAGTATAGTACAATTATAATGTAATAAGTGCATCCAAAGAAAGTGCTACTTAAGAACATTTATTTTTCACTTGGGATGTTTTTGCTGAATTTCTACTAAGTGTAATAACATATTAACGATTCTTACTGATCATTTATCACCATTGATGAATCACACAAAGAATAGTATAGCGTTTAAAAGCAGCAGTTAATGCATTTTCATGCAGTTCTCAGCGGGCATGCAAAATTAGGCATAACACCTGTGAAAGTCGATACTTACATCGTCATCAGTGCAGTGCAGAAGCTGCAGAAATGGCTTGACAGGTCAGGGACGTTCAGTACTGCACCTCCCAAGTTCCTGGCCCATCAAAACATTTGGACTCAAGAGCGACAACTTTTGTGGAACCAAGTACCAAAGCTGGAACTAGATATCTGGGTTAGGCATTATTTGGTTTGGCAACAGTTAAAGCAGCCAGTCAGCAAAAGACAACTTCTAGTGAACAAGTCTGAGGGGCAAATGTAGGAAGGCAAAATTTCTGTGAAAGGCAAGAGGTCATTCACCACAACTAGTGGGGAAATAGGTACAGAAGGCTGAAATGCTATGGCAGAAGGGTGTAATAGACAGTCTAGCAGATGAGTAGAGTCAGATTGTATTCTTTGCTACAGAAGAAAATGTACTATGATTAAGAGGGTAGGCATGCAAGCAGGTGGAGAATCAGGTTATCGTTAAAGCTGACTTTATCTGGTGGACTGCACAGAAATGGCAGGGTGAGAAATGACAAACGATGTTAGCAAACAGGCATGCGGAATTTCTTAACAGAAGATGCAGATGACTGCTGTTGCCATGACAGGTTAAGTTCCTGAGCTCCTACAAAGGTTGCCTGGAAAGGTTCTTGCAGGTTGAGGACCATATGTTCTATAAAAGATCAATCGAGAAAATGATTACAAATTTTGTCAACTCCATTAGGGTGCTAAAAGTCTTCGTTCTATCATTAGTAGAACATTCATATATTTCCTCTTAAATGGCTACACCATGACCTTTTCTCATGTCCTCTTTTGCATGCTGAGCTTGATTTCACAATGCCTAGTGTCCATGAGGGCAAGAGACTGACATCAGATTAGAGCTGATAACTGTTACAGATAACCAAGACGGGTGGGGAGCCTCAGGAGTGCGGATCCTAGCAGCATGCCATTGAGGACTGAATCAATTTTGTGCACTTGCCAGGTCTCTGGCTTATTGAACACACAGATTGACCCTCCTAAAGACGGCTGTTACCTCAAAGCCAAACAGTGACCTTTGACATCTGACCATCTGTTGGTTTCTAGGAAGAAAAAAGAAAGAACTCCAGGAAAGCGAGAATAAAGCATTGCAAGGTTCGTTTTGGCAAGAAAACTGTATTTGCGCAGATAAAGGGATCAAATAGAAATCTAATACAGTAATTACAAAGCAATAGTTTAATGAAATGTTCTGCTTGCTACAGTTGCACGCTGTCTAGTGTGAGCCAGGCTCATCAGAGAGAGGTGAAATAATTATCACAGGCACCTGTTATGGCAAAGAACAGGTGGAGCTATAGCTTTTTTAATCTCACATCTCAACGGATATTATCAGGATGTGTTTGTGTGGGTGTGAGTGTGTATGTGCACACCAATTTTATCTTTGTGCCAATATATTGTGTGTGTGTTTGTGTGTGTGTGTGTGTGTGTGTGTGTGTGTGTGTGTGTGTTAGGTGCTGAGTTAAGCCTCTGATTGAGAAACAAGCCACAGTAGCAACATGCCTCACTGTTTCCCCCAGCATCTGTCTTGAGCAGCATGGGGCCTCCGTGCGTACAGGAGGGAGGGAGGAGGAAGCCACAGAGAGTCGGCTTCCCTTCATCTCTGATTCCTCTCTCTCTCTCTCTCTCCTCATTATTTGGGAGGCAACATTCGAGTTTAAAAAGACCCTCGCTCCCCTCTCTCTCTCTCCCTCCTCCTCGCATCTCAGTGTGAGTTTTTTTGTCTTCCATCATCTGCGAGTCAGCGCCGGGTCATATCACAACACGACGTGCTCTGCTGTGAGTTTAGCACCAGACAAGCCAGCTCCCCGCCACTTCCTTTGCACAGACACAATTTCTTTGAGGCACACTGCGCCCGCACTGTCAAAATACTGGAGGCAGATAAGGCAGATAGTTGAATGGAGGAGCTGTCCTGAATGTTTGGAAAATCTCACTACTACTTACCTCTTTCTGTTTCTTGTGAAAGGTGAAAATATGTAGCAGCACTGGGGTGGGTGTGGGGGGTGAAAACAAAATAATGCATTCCCAGTTTATCTACTTTGTTTTTAAATTTTTATTGAGAGTATTGCGGATCTCAGTATAGGTCAAATAAGTGTAACATTTTATCTGCAGTTTATAAAGTTCTAATCAGTTAACTATGCAGTCAACATATAGATAAAGGCAAGGCTAGCAAGGCTAATAGACCTAATAGAGACTGCATCCTAATTTCATTTCCACTGCTATCCATATCATCTCTCTTCAGCTGTTATGATAGTAATAAAAGGTGCAAAATGCAGTCAAGCTGGCTGTGAGATGATCAGCTCCATATGCTGGCTCCGTTGGGGTGCCATTTCATCCAATTCACGCAGTCCAGGAAGTTGACGAGTTGGATTTGAGCAGTGTTTTGAGTTTGAAGTTGGGGACTTAGAGTATATACATATACGTATAGTTGTTTGCTTGTGTGAAATTAGCTCCTTCTGCCTCTGATATAGCCAAACACCTTACCCACAAGCCAGCCATGCTTAATTAACATGTAAAGAATAGAGTGGGAAATGTGAAAGGCAGCCTACAACCTGTGTACTGCTGTTGTCTAACTGGATGCAGTCTTTAAATTTAAGGGTCATTGAAAAAGCTATTGAGAAATAGTCTCCAGGGGGTTGTGGGGGTAGCAGTGGGGTGGCAGCATATAGTATACTTGTCGTCCACCATGTTGCTTCAATTTGCCCTGCTAATATTCTTGTGCTGTTTCTGTGACAGAAGTTGAAGCTTCATATTAAAGCCTCATATTAGCTGTAAAAAAGTAAATCTCAATTTCTAAGAACAAAATCGGACTCTGAAGGACTTCATGAGTATTTACTAGCGAAGGTTGAACAACCCCAAGTTGTCCTTGAAGAGGTAGACGAGTCCGTTAATGCTTGTGGACTGGAACTTTGTGTGAGGCTGGAGTAG
Organism: Micropterus dolomieu; assembly: GCF_021292245.1. NCBI lineage: Eukaryota > Metazoa > Chordata > Actinopteri > Centrarchiformes > Centrarchidae > Micropterus > Micropterus dolomieu. Next base: position 16,210,195 of record NC_060150.1, on the reverse strand, counting down.
GATGAGAAAAGTGGCATTTCAGAGCCATACATCAAAAGAAAGAGCTCTAATCTTCAAGACAACATGTTGTGTTTTATGCCAATATGAGCCATGCTAGTCTGCCAGCCTTCACAAGCGTAACTTACTTCACTAGTAACATGGAAGTGCAACAAGTGTAATCTAACCTATGGTTGTGGATACGAAGAAAATGTCCGCGGCAATTGTAGATCAAGAGCTTAATTGTACTCAGTCATCACAATGAAAAATGAATGGACTCAGTAAGCAACATTGCTTTCTCTTCCCCCCAGGCACTGATTTTGCTAGCTAGCTGAGCTGGACTGGGATTCAGTTAAGATGTGTTTGACACATGGTTGCCATATTTTGAATATTTGATCCAAATGGAATTTTTCCACGGTCAGGATGGCAGACAACTATATTCAAATGTTTGCTTTTCTTTCTTAAAATTATTCCAATCAATCTGCCCTCCGCAATAAGGTGAGGTTGAAATGGAGAGTCGATTACATTAATGTAAAGTCACTGCTTCAAACTTAAGTTGTGATTCAGTTTTTTTGCGCTAATATCAAGTAGTATTAAAATGTCAGTTACCAAGTCTGCACTAAATTTTAACATGCCAGCAGAGGGATTGAGATGCTTATTAAATCATATTCTTGATCACCAACACACCATACGCACTGGGGAAAGCCAAGTCCAGAAGAAAGCCAAGTATGCAAACAATAGTTGGAGACTCAAAGTGTCAGATCAACACCTGTTTCCACTGTTGTCACTCTCACAAAGAAGAAATGATCTGTGTCAAAAGTGACATTTGACTACGAAAACAAAATAATCCAAAGCACAAGTGAGTCACAGAAAACCCTTCGGAGCTCACTACATCCAAACTACCTCCTGTTGTTTCTTGAAAAGTGACTGTTTTGGCTAACTGACTGTTATGTAGCACATTCTTATTGCAAAGCCGGGCCTATATAAAGCAACAATAAGACGGCGACTGTGGTGCTTCCAAGCGAGACATCTCCGGCAGCAAGCCTAGCTATCATTATCTGTTAAAGAGCCTCCGTCCCTATGGATCATCATTACGAGGCGCATTAGAAAATACTTTGATTAAACTCCCCTAATCCACCACAGACAGCTGCAGTCCATTCACAGCTGCCTAATCTCCCCGCCACTAAATACCACGGAGACAATGGGCAACAAATGACAACTTACGTGAGGGGGGGGGAGAGGCAGAAATAAAGGAGGGAGAAAACAAAGAAAAAGAGGGAAAGAAAAGGGAGGGGAGAGCTGATTCCTCTATCAAAGGCGGGCGGTAAACAGTGCTGATGGCAAGCCGTATCATGCCAGGAGATGGCTGATGCTTTCTGCGAAATGAAAGGGAATACAGAGAAAGACAGAGGGATTGTGAGGTACAGGGTAAAGAGTTTAGTGAAAGGGACCGGGAGGGAGGGAGGGAGCTCTGACTGTGCTGGAGTGTGTGAGGAAGAAAAAAGGGAGATAGGGAAAGAGTGACGCGAGAGAGGGAGTGGAGAAGGATGATGGAGTTGCGTCTCCCCTCGGCTGGCAGATGAAATGTTGAACATGGAGGAGAGATCTCTTTCACCGCAACTACAAACAGGGGCGAGTGTGCTGATGGGAGCTGCCGCAATCAAGATGAGAGGAGAGAACGAGAGTACAGAGAGAAAGAGAGAAAAATGAAACTACTCCTCAATGGTACAAATCACCGCAGGGAGGTTATCAGGGCCGTCGGCAATCACTATAATGACAACATGGTGTGACATGATAGTTACAGCACTCAAAGAAAATCATTCGCCCGGGCTGGGGAAGAGATAGGCAGGCGGGCAGCTTCATAAATACTGGTCTGGCTGGGAGAGTGAGAGTACGTGTGTGTCAGTTGATACTGTGTGTCCAGGTCCATGTGTGTTTTTAAGTATTTAAGATGATGGCTGTGGAGCTGCAGCTGTGGAGTGGAGGAGGATAGACAGGTGAGTGTGTTTTGTTTACCTTGTTTTTGAAAGGTATGTGATTTGTGATTGTGTGGGACAGTGTTGATCGGTGAGGAGGCGTGTCCATAAAAGGTTTGTTTAGATTGTTTGTGCATCTCTCATTTTGTGCTTTTGTCCTCAGGGTTAGCAGTTGTTTTGAGTATTCTTCTTTTAACGTAATAATAAATTAAACAATTCATTTTGGATTAACTTTCATGTCATAATACCTTTAGTGAATACCAGCGGCAACTGTGCCCGCTGGACGAGCTAAACACAAGGCTCAGAATGCAACTTATGACCACAAAGGACTGTGTCCACTACGTTTTTATCGCATAAACAAGCAATCTGATGCCCGATAAAATACTGTGCTGAGTTGTGCAATCATGTTCCTTTTCCTACCAGATGGACATGCTGTAATGATGCCTCTAAAGGAAGGCGCATCCTGATTAGATTCCCGTACCACCTCAACCTGGCTTCTTTTGATGCAAAGGAGCAGCAGCTCTACTTTGAGCTCTCTCAGGATGTCTGAGAACTAGCCAAAATTGGTAGGACTCCCCAGGGTAGACCAAGAACATGCTGGCTGGAGCTGGAATACGTTGCTGGGGAGAAGAACATCTAGACTACCTTGCTTGCTGCCACAGTGAATCAGCTCCGGATAAGCGGGCAGAAAATAGGTGGATGGAATCATGTGCCATGATCCACGGACAAAACGAAATATGACTTACGCACTATAATCTACTCTTTAATCAACGCATCATCAAAGCACAGCACACTGGCAATTCCAATTAATCAACATCCACAGCTTCCAATCTGACTAATGTCATAGCTGGTGTGAGTTACCTAGTATTCACAAAAGTTAACCTTCCAGACAAATTGTGGCTTTCAAGTGTGCGGGAGAATTTAAATGCCACTGTGTGAACTTTGTCCGACGTCTAAGGTCTGAATTGCAGTCCTAGAGCCACCGGTCAGTGCTAAATGGCAAGCACTCCCAGCAATATAGATGTTGCTTTTGAGGTCATTACTTTATTTTATTGTAAATTATGTTGCAAATATTAAAAAGCCTTTTCACAAAATGTGATTTTAATATAGCCTACCTTAGGAACTCTTTAGTGGCTTAAAGGGCCCTGACAGTTTCCTGCTGGTGCTTGCATCATCACATGTCGATACGGATTAAAACCAATAAAACATGCATGTGTGTCTGGTATCCATATCCAACTTCAGAAAGTTGTACAATAAGTTAAGGAACTAAGATGTTGCAAGTCATCACATTTAGTGGTGAAATTAAGGTAGCTGTTACGGTTGTTGTTGCAGAACAAATCATGAGCAGAAGTCCTCCTTCCAATGCTGTGTTGGACACATGAACATTAAGGTCATGGTTCCTCATTTGTAACTCATATGTAATGGTAGTAAAACACCATTCTGGTGTTTTTTTGCACGCTTCGTTTAAACGTAACCTCCGATTTCAACATCCTAAAACAGTTACTCGTAATCAAGAAGAAGCTTTAGATGATGACCTGATGATGACAAGTTCACTGTCTCATGACATAGCATATGAGCAGGGGTCTAGGACAAGGCGGGGAAAGGGGACTGAGTTTGCAGGGCTCCATGTGAGAAGGGCCCACAGAGACTCACTAGAGTGAATAGCTGGGGATGCGGAGAGACCAGAATTTGGTGCTTATGAGTGCAATGCCATTCAACAGCTGACATTCAAGTGGCAGCTTTGACTGGATCTTTGTCTTGTTTCTCTAGTCTATATTTATAAGAAAAAAGTCTCTTATTCAAGCTAAGTTAGTTGGAAAAAAATATATACCACTATAACATCACAATATCTTGTTAATAGACACTGAGTGCAAAGATTTGGTCATGGTTACGTACACTTAAGTGAACTTAATGGACAAATTCAATGAAATCATTACCTGGACTCATCTATTCATTCTATTTCTTGGTAAGAGCAAATATTATTAATATTGTGTACACTGGTTGAGTGTGTGTGTGTGTGTGTGTAGCACGCAGGGTAATTTCCCTGAGCCATGCTGAGGTGCTTTTGGATGAATCATACATGTACATGCTCACAACACCCATGCTGGGGAATAATGAGACCCAATGAAGTGAAGAATATGAACACACCTCGTCTACAACAACCTCTTTCTCACACACTCTCCCCCTCCCTTTCCCATTCATTACCCCCCTCTTCCTCATATTCATCACTGCCCCCCAACCCCCTCTCTTCTTCTCTCATCTCCCCACGATGGTGTGCCGTACAGCTTCGTGGTGCCTATTTGCGGTGTGAGCGTGCATGTATTACTGCACATCTACCCTGCGTGATGGCGGCGAGCGGTGGTGCAACGGATTCGGCGAGCCACGGTTGTTATGCAGCGGATGATTGTGCTTTGAAACAGAAGAGGTCCAGGTTAATACGGCTCAGCTTCACGTCGAAGAGGCTGCTGGCAGGTGTCAGAGGTCGGCTGATGAGAAAGCACAAAGCTAGCGCTGGGCTTCTCTCTATGTTTGTGTGTGTGTGGGCAGTGCAGAGGTCAGGGAGAGTGAGTCACTGCAACCACACAGGCCTACACACACACACACACACACAAACTTTTGAAAGGCTTACACGCAAACACAACTTCCTCTAAACACACACACACACACACACACACACACACACACACACACACTGATAAAGACCCAAAGAAGCCTAAATTATACTTTGATGCTCGCACATCTTTGCACGTTGGGCCTTTGCTGTAGGGCCTCCTAGGTTTTATTTACAGAAAATCAATTAAAAACAGTTCTTGCACACAAGAACGCAGCAACAGTATTATCATGTCTTACTGAAGCATCTCTTTCTAGACTCATGAAACAGACAGGCATTGTGCTACTTAGAAGTAGCACATTTTACTGAACGTCTGCTGAACTGCAAAATGTGCTGCAATCCAAAAACAAAAGTTGGAGTATTGGTTGCCAACCTAGAAAGAGTAAAAGAGAGAAAGAGAGTTAGATCTGACTAGTAGCGAGATGATTAAGAGGATAGCAAAGGTACAATTGTATATTTTTTCCCTCTAAACTTGTGTTTTCTTATGATTTTTACCTCTGCATACCTAAAAATTATTCAAATAAGAGTCAGAGAAGGAACAATGAGTCTTTGGTTAAACTTCTCATAACAATAGTATTGGCCTTGCATAAAGTTACCCGAAAGTACCCTGTGCGCACCCACTACACAGACATAAAAAAAAAAGAATGTTGATAAGAGCGTGAGATATTCTGGCTTTTTGTTAAGAGAGAGAGTAAGTTACAGAAGTATCCTTCATTTCCCATAATGCAATTTAAGAGTGTATTTTCAATACATCCTCCTGCTTGGTAAATGCCACCTTCTGTAATGCAGGCTCTTTTAACCCAATCCAAATGAACCCCAATGAATCATTATGACATAATTAGGGTTATTTTTCCCAGACTTCACAAAGATTCTTCTGTTAAAAGACATTATTCAGATGATTTCGCAGGCTGGCCACAGGCAAAACAGGTTAGGGTAACCCTGTCAAATTTTTCTGTTGTTGTTTTCTTGTTTTTAATGTTTTTAAAGTGATTTAATGCAAGGGATGATACTTGACAGATTTAGGAGAAATCCAGCAGTAAAGGGTCTATAATGTGTATTTTTGCCTGAGATTCTCATGAAACAAATTACCAGCAACTTCTTAACCTTGTCAGCAGCTGTGTCTGAAATGTACTGCTCAAAGTCAATCCATTACAACGGGAGTAGGGCACTTTGCATATGGGGGTCAGTCACACGCAGTAAACAGACCTACTCATCCAACGTGACCCCCAGTCACTTCTCTCCTCATCGCCTCTCGGAGGTCCCCGCAATCATGAAAATGACAACTATCATGGCAGCAGCCTCTGCTGTCGACTGGACTCTGCCGTGCTGAGACAGTATCAGTCAGAGGCCATTTACATAATAACAGCTCATCATTCAAAAAGGTGCTTTTGTTTGCGGTATAACAGGAAACTGTCAAGATGTCACCCTCGGCTGGGGCCTCAGCATGCTGCACTGGTAGACAGCGGAGAAGGGGTCTAATTGTGGTCAGTGATAGCACACTAAGGACGGGGAGAATAAGGGGAGGGAGATCGTAAAGTAAAGATGCAAGTGGACTGAGTGGAAACACGAGAAAGATGGACAAAAGGGAGGGATCAAAAGCAAAATGAGAACGCAAAGCTTCTCTGTGAGTCACCCCAGCATCAAGAGCCCACTTTTACCCACTGATATTTCCTGACCTAAAATTAAACTCCATGGCGACGCCGATGCAAGTCTGGGGCAGAAAGGTATGAAACAAATGTAAAATTAGAAAATTGTCAATCTCCCACTCTAAGAAATCATTATGGCTTACCCCGAATCTGTTTACTTAAAGAGTTTGGAAGTGCATGTTGCAATTTTACCTGGAACTTTGAGTTTGTTGTGCGAGCATGTGTGTAGAACTACACACAACGTATTTGATGAGGAAGAAAGTTATGGTTCGACAGACCACAATGCAACTTAAGCAAAGGTTTGACAACTTTTAGGTCCCATATAAAATCTTTAATTTGAGAAAAGTTTCAGTTATAAATAAAAACTCCACTAACAGTGCCCATCAGCAGGAGTTGAGATTTGAACTTACATCTTTACTATCCACTGTGACTGTTTGCATTACTAATTTTCAAGCTGGGGAAAATCATTTTGCACTTAGTTTGCATAATTTCCCAAACATTTGCCTTTTAAAGTGGTGTAATCATTTCAGATTAAAACAAAACAAGTGTCCAGCCAAAGTAATCACAATTTCAGGGTCACTTCTCTTTCTACAGCTTTCAACTGTATCACATAGTCTTTATCAGAGGGTGGGGTTTGCCAACCTCTTCTTAATCTCAAGTCATTGCCTGGTGAAAAAAGCTATATTTTAAAGCAATAAACCATAAAAACCATCATTATGAAGCTTATAATGCAATATCTTCTAATACACCTAGAATGCAATTGTTACTGTAAATCTGATGAAAATAAACTAAAATACAACAGTTATCATACAACATTTTCAAAATATACCTGGCGATTGTCCATATTTTGGCAATATTTACTGTTAAAATACTTTTTCTGTCTATACAACCAAGTTCCAAATGAAATATTGATAAAAACAGTGAATATTCAACATTCCTGTCACCAAAAGCACACCCATGCTTTACAGGCCTGTAGATTGAGAACGGAAGACCCCACCTTTGACAGGGCATCAATCGATCAGGCTTGAGCTGACCTTTCATTTGGTACCCTGCATGTCTATGTATCTCCAACGGGACACTGTGTGTTCTCAAGCTGCACGTTTCCTCTCTGCAGAAAGAGAGAGAGAAGGCAGGCAGCTTGCACGTATTGTGCAATAATTAAGATGGCGCCCGCTTAGACTTGGAGCAACAAAATAGGCGGATTTTGAACTTAAAACGTCGGAAAAAATCAGTGATTTCGCCCACATCCCCGCTGGCCCCCCGGGGCCTCTGTTTTCAACAGCTTAGGGTGGATGGAGCGCCAGAAACCAGACTTTCAACCAAGAGGCTGGTGTTTGTTTCCCGTGTGAAATAAAAGGTCAACATTAATTGTTTTTATCTAGGTTCCATAGGTTATGTAAATTGCAAAGGTTTTCGTTAGTTACGCAAATAATGCTACTTACGTAACATACTTGATGTCCGTAATGCAATTATTTTAACCCAAACCATGATGTTTTCCTAAATCTAACCAAGTACTTACGTACCTAACCAAATTGTGACGTTTCATAATGTTAACAACATGGTGTTTCAAAATTGGGACATTTTGCAACGTTAACATGTGCTTTTATTTTGAAAGTCTAACTGGACGCTGCCTATGTATGGTTACTAACTTGACCGCGAAGCCCTAAACTTCAAAAACAATGCTAAATAGGTACCCTGGGTCTTAAAATGCGGCGCCAAAATTGACAAAACATGGTCCACTTACTAGAGTTTTAGGGATTTTCAGCGGTATCACATGGTCTTCATCTGATCAAACAGCTAGAAGACCATGTGATACAGTTGAAAGATCTAGTGAGTGGACCTTGAGTTGAGTTTGTTTTATCAAACTACTATTTCCATGATCAAAATGAACTTTAATGCTTAAGTACTTTCATCAAGGACTTCATGGGAAAATTGCAAGTCAGGTATCTGTAGACCATTTAAAATGGCACAACTATACAACATTTTCATTACCTTGCATTTATTAATTTAGCTGACGCTTTTAGTCAAATCATCTTACAATTGCTATACCAGGAGACCCGGGTCTCTCACACCAAAAGCATGTGCCTTATCCACTGCACCATCAACACCCCATTTTCCTTTCAATTCTGTGTTAATTATGTTTTTAAAAGGGAGTGTCACTAATAAATCAAGTTGTGTGGCTATAAGACCTGCCTGTCTTTGTTTTTTCTTTTGTTTTACCAGGTCAAAAGTTGAGACTTTAAGAATTAAATGTCTTTTCTTTAAGGTCAATTCAAGTCTATTGGTAGTCAACTCTCAAATAAGTCAAGTTCAAGTCAAGTCTCAGTTCATTATTTCTATATCTCCAGCCTTTAAAAACCCCTATCTCTGGTGTATGACATTGACATGTGAAGGTTGATTCATAGCTCCGCCCACCAATGATTATATTTTACAATTAAAAAGAAACACTTAATCCCTGTTCATTTCAAATCCGAGAGATTTTACAAATCTTGGGGCTCTTTCAGTTTGAACGGGCATAAAGCCAGAGCTCACACAGACACGCACTTCTACTCCTAAGCCATGACAAGCACACATACACCCAACTTGGTTTCTTCACACCTTCCTGTGTGTGTGACAGGAAATCACCGGCAGCCACTCGACCTAGGAGCGGTTTCCCCTCATCTTCGCCGCTCCTCGCAGGCCTCTCAGCATCCACTCCTTCCCCAGACCTGCTCCTCCACATCTTTTCCACCCTCATTGCCTCTCACATCATTTGACATCAAAGGGGCCGCGACGACTCTCGCTGTTTACCCTCCCTTGCAGGCGCTCATTACAAAAACATCAAAATAAGCCGTGCAGAGAGGCAGGGCGAATTAATGATCTCCCTGTGCCACCGGTGCCCTGCACGCCCTGCCAACGGTGCCAGGCCATTTGATGCAAAGCAAATACACTCTGATACACGTGCATGTGGAGGCAAACGTGTAGTTAGATGAAGACACATACATGCATATCAGTATACTCGCACACACACACACACCCACGCATGCTCTAGTGCCAAGACCCGTGGCTGCTAACGACCATTCAATTAGTGGAAATTAAGGAAGTATTGTGAGGTCCATGCTGTGACCATTAGTTGTTTGAGAGAAGGACAAGGAGTGTGGGCCAGAATTAATCCCTCAAGAGCAAGCTGGAGAACTTCACAGGTCACCATGCAGTAGGGCTTTTTGGTTTTGAGGCTAACGAGCCCCAGCTAGGCCGGAGGATGGCGTTATGACAGAGCAATATGTCATATGCAGTCTGTTTTGAACTAGCTCCGTGATGTAATTGGGGGGGACACTGCAGGTAGGGCTGTGAAGATTGGATTTTAAATCTTTCTTTGTGTTTTGAGCAGTGTTTTGTGGGTGCAGTCAGATGTTTCAGTGGCAGATTCAATGCAAATGCTCATTAGAGGAGCGGTCTGAAGCAAATCCTCATTAGATCAAGTGATTTCATACAAATTGCCGCCCCACAAAAGAAAACCCCGATTGTTAAATCAAAGTACTTTACCAATTCATTGTGACACAACACATACATCAGCGTGCGCAGGTCGCTGTACAACACATGGCTTTTCCCATGCATGTAATGCCAGGTTTTTATTTGGAAATTAATTCTTAATCTAATCTATACAGCCCTATTAATAACTATTATAAAGCACACCCCAGTCATGAATTAATCAGGGATTGGTAATTAGGGTAAAATTTAAATGCATGTTGTAAACCCACATTGAGTGTCTGGCACTAGACGGAGGTGCCAAGCCATCGCTGTACTAATTAGTTTGCAATTATGTTTAATAAGTTCTGTGGAAGCCAATCATCTTACAGTCGGGGAGCTGGGCTCTCCTGATACAGGCACTGTGGAACCAACATGGAGGAGGCAGAGACGAACACTGCATTTCATTCATTTTCTTTCTCCGTGTTTATTTATCTGCAGATGGTTTGCTGAGCAATGTATGCTTAATTTTAAGCAACGACCTGCTTCACACTCAGTTAAACACGCACCCTGCTGGGAGCTTCCCAGTGCAGCCAAACTCCACTATTTCTCTCTTGGAGCCGAGTACAACCATCATTGTTTGCTGCTAACCTCTGAGCGTAAGTTATTTTGTGATGAAGTGTAGTTTTGGAACTGCTACTTTTCTCCCAGCTTCCTCCAGCAAATGATTTCCTACACATCCCAGAGTGCCTTTCAAAAACAATCAATATCCCAGAATTTGTGGGGATACACCTAGTTACACTGAGTGAGGGTGGTAGGAGTCTTTTCACTATAACTACATTCTTTCAGGCTGTCCAGTTGTAGTGAATGAGTTCAGGAAAGGTTCATTAAACAGACTTCCCCCTGCAGTCAAACTGCAGACACTAAAATGAAACTTAGATTGAAGTTCACTGGAAAAGTGCTCAAATGTACAACTAAATTATTGAGTGAATCCGTTACTATGCTGAAGAGTTTTAGCAGATTTTATCATATTACTGCATTGAAGCTGCATTCTATTCCATTTTCTGGCTTTCTTTTGGGTAGAAACTGGTCTGTAAGCTTCCTGTTCAGTGACAATCTCCCTTTAAATTGCAGTTCAGTTTCTGAATTTTAAAACTGATTTCACTACATTTACATTTATTCATTTAGCTGGCGCTTTTATCCAAAGTGAAGGAGAAATCCGCTGTAGCACCCGGGCACGACTGACCCCTCTATAACTTATGGAGAGGAAGAAGGAGATGGGGAGACCAGACAGAAAAAAGGGTGGGCGGGAGGGGTGTAGAATCCGCGAGCGAAGAAGAGGAGATCGGACATGTGGGTAATTAATGAAATGCTGGGAGTGACGTGATTGATGTGTGGTCCCGCTCCAGAAACTCTGCTGGTAGCGACACTGCATCAGCATCAAAATTGCCATTACAACTGGGAACCTTTTCTGAAAATTCGAAGATGTAAATGACTGATTTTTTATAATGCAAACAATAAACCTTCATTCAAGGAAATTAAACACAAATTGAATGTATATGTTTTATATTGTCAATGGCCAGAATATGTTCAAACCTTCAATGACCTTTTACAGAAAGTGTCACCAGACTGATGGCAAAAAATTTGCCAAGGTATCTTTGACAGCAGTGACCTCAATCTAAAATCCTGTGATAACAATAACGCTTAGAGAATTGATTTAGCTAACTAAATACAAAAGACAAAAACAACATGTTTTTGTATCTGGTTTCACTTGTTAAACTGCTACAAACTTGCAAATAATACAATCCAGAGCTGATTCAGCTATCAGTTCAAACCTGTATCAGGTAAAATTATGCTAATTTATTATTATCATTATTATGATTATTATGATTATGCTAAATGTTGATTTGGTTTTACTAAAAAGTAGTAGAAGTACACCTCAACTGAAGCAAAAAAAAAAATCAACAGATGCAGCTAATTACTCATTCACAAAGTTAGGGACCATCTAGGACCCTCTGGGACCCTCATGTCCCAGAAAGGATACAGCACCCAAAAGTGATCTGTGAGCTTAAGCAATATCAGCATTTAAAAATGCCATGATTAAGTTTAACACTGATAATGAGCTAACTGTCATCATCTATGACCTGAGGAAAGAGACAGGAAAGGAGGGAGTACTGAGGATACATTTTACTTCAAAGAATAAGGACGGCGACTGGTTGTGGAGGAAGGAGTTGTGGGCAAAAGTTAATAAAATATCATTCGGGGAGTACAAATGGTTAGGAGGGCCATGTTGCTATGCTGGAAGACTGACAACAAAATGAGAGTGTGTAACACTTTCACCTCCGAAACCCGGATAAAACAAAGGAACTTCTGTTGTGGGGTGTAGCTGTTTGAATTATACTGTAAAAGTTAGACTACAGATCAGGAAGGACAAAGCGATGCACTCTTCAACCCTGCGGAAATCACCACAATGAGCAGTATGAATGCATGAACCCTGGCTCGGTATCTGCCAGGCTGAGTGGTACATTGTGAATTCACAGAGTTGAAAGCATTTTGTGAAACTTGGCCGTGGACCAAAAAGCCTCTAAATGGCTTCATGGGATGGCTTTTCAATGGTGGGTGGGGCAGGAGGGAGATGGGGTGGGAAGAAGGGTAGTCTTAACCCAAAATATAAAAATGAGTAACCACTGTCTTTCTAGCTTCGCCAACTGAAATATTCCATAAGGGATCTGGCAAGTTTTTTCCTGCTTTTTTTGGAATGGCATCGGAGACAACAGCTTCAGAGAACTATGAGGCAACATATTAGTCGTTGAAACTCTGACAGCTCACTACAAAGATCTCCTCCTGAGCTCATGGCAACACATAGGGCCTAACGGCAGGGTTCAGCTGGGACTCTTGGCTCAGGCTCTTGACATGAACGGGCTCCACTAGTGTGTGTATGTGTGTGTGCATGTGTAAGCTAACAGTCACTGCGGTGCCATTTGGACCGGTGCCTGACACCCTCCGTGTTAATAAGAGTAATCAGGGCCCCCATGCCTGCTACCAGCCTACATAGCACAGCAGAGACATGGCACAGCCCTGCACCGCCACCTGAGTGTGTTTACCCACAACACACATCACCTCCCCTGCCACACACACACACACACACACACACACACACCCCTCATAGAAGCTAATGAGGGGGAAATGCAGTCAATATAGTACAATTGATCAGCATTGTCCGGCGACAGCACGCGATCGATTGGGTTTCCCTTCGCCAGTAATGCCTCATTAGCCGCGTCTTCAGCGCACACTAAGAAACACACAATCAGGTGTAATGAATTGCGGCGCAAACAAATCATAGCATTTAATTTTCAAAGCACTCTCTAGGCTTTGGTTCATTTCGCAGAGAACGCCTCATGTACATTTGCAGTGGATGAATGTGCCACTGCAGCTGCATTCCATATGTTTTCATTAATATCAATTGTGTGATATCAATATTAGGGCTCTGGGTGGAATAGTGTTGAGGCAGTAGAAGAAGGAGAAAAGCAATCACACGGAAGTTTAATTTTAAAACTGAACTGCTTGAACCCCCTGTAGCATGTTCTGTTATATGCAATTGTCAGCTGAATTGTGATATGACGTTTTTCACCATAATTACTTTAATCTCACCGCATGCAACGCTGCATTAATGTAGACAGGACTGCGTTTTGTATATTGTGTTCACTGTATTTATTTATTTATTAAAGTTTCATCTAGAGCAGTGGTTCCCAACCTGGGGACAAGATATGGGTCTCAAGATTATTAACCAGAAGAAACATATCTATGCTGCACAGAATTTATAATTACCTCTATTACAAGTGATCCAATTTGAGAAGGGAAAATCACTCTATGGTGATCAAATGTACAACATGTCACAAGAGGTTGCAAGTGGACATTGCTATTTTTTTTAAGGAGTTTAAAAAGGTTTGGAGCCAAGGATTTAAAGTATAAATCTTGCAAAATCTTCCTGTACCGCATAATGAGGTCCTGTTTTGTCTGCACCACATGCAAGACTTTGTCACCATGTAAATGAGAGTACAAACAATAACAAATGGCCTAAACAAATATGAATCAGTTTTTTTTCTTTTTCTTTTTTTTACATGCAAATGTTAATTTCATGGCTGCAAATATTATTTTTTTATTATTAATGAATCTGATGATTATTCTTTTCATTAATCAATTTAATTTATTACAGTTTGTTTATTCCAACAAATGCCCCCAAATAGAGAGTCCAAGTTTGTTTTGTTTTGTCTGACGAACAGTCCAAAACCCAAATGTGTTCAATTCACAGGTATCTTAAAACAGAGAAAGGAAGTCAATGCTCACATAACAAAATTTCGAGCTAGTAAGTGTTTGGTATTTCTGCTTCGTCATAGCCTTAAACAATCAGTTCAGCACGAGGGAAAGAGATGTTTTTGGTAACTCTTTTATTTAAAATGGTTCCCAGCATCCCCTCTTCTCAGATTTAATGCAGTGAGTCACCCGGCCTTACAGAACTTCTGATCCTCCTAAGTTATCACATTAGGCTGTTAAAAGTAGAGCGTTGATGATGTCATGACACTGTTTCAGAGGCTTTCACACCCTGACGAATACCAATCTGGTGGAAACATTACATATTTTTGAAAAGGTCAAAAATAGAGTTATTTGGCCCTGACAAGGAGCTGTTCAATTTCTATCCAAAAAAACAAACATATTGCAATGAGCCCAAGTGCATTTTAAACACACTGCTAGATTTCATCTATATTTTTCTTGGATTCTGTGTGTTTTTACCCGGCAATCAAAGCACTTTGCATGATTCTCGCCAAAGTGATTGATTTGTTAGAGCATCTGTTGGCCCTGTTGGACTGAAATGCAGCCACACGGTTTACTCTAGAGTGAAGCAACTTGTGGTTGGCTGTTGTCCAGAATCATTATTAATTATTATAATGTTTAAAGCAGCCAGAGTCAAGCTTTAAAAGCTTTAAGAACACAAATTAATTTTACATCTTCAGCATTTATAGCAAGGTATCTGTCACTGCTGGGAAAGAGACTTGCCAAATGTTTTTTTAGCAGCAATTAGGTGTTTGTTATGTTACAGAGGGGAATCTCTCCATTCCGGCTGGTAACATTGAGACCATCCATCCTAACCTCTGCCCAGATCAGATATTTTTCAGGCCTCTGGAGGGATTCAGACTAGATTTGAGGTGCTGTAATATGATATTTGTTTGGATGGTGGTCAGGAGGTAAATCTGTGCGTGTGCATATGTCCATTAGTGTATTTACGTGTGTGTTTGAATGTGTACGGACGTGAAGTGGTAACTCGAACCAAGTGTGTGTGTGTGTGTGTGTGTGTGTGTGTGTGTGTGTGTGTGTGTGTGAGAGACTCGTTCCAGTGGCCAAACACTGCGCCCATAGAGGTGTCTCCTAAGGCGCACTGCTGATCCCCAGCCAGACCACCACTTCCTGAGGCCTACACGGATGAAAAATATCCCCAACGTGTGAGCACACACACAAATCTGTGGAAAGCCCACTTGTCTGCCTGGAAAACCCTGGAGTCCTAGGGGACTGGATTCTCTCAGAAAACCCACTATTCCTCTCACAGTGTGGGCAGTGTGTTACGTCTGCTTGGGATCAGCTTGCTGAGGAAGAGGAAGAAGCCTTGGGCAGACGATTCTTGCACTCTTTCATTGCGAACAGTCTCCGGAGGCGTTCCCCCTCTGTTCTTCGACGTCCCACTTGAACCTTAGATTGAAGCAGCAAGAAGCAAAAGAAGAGCAGTGAAAGACTCCCCTCTAGCCTGTCTTTGCTGTTTGCCTTTCATCTCCAAGCCCACAAGTTCCCACAGTTCAGAGCGGCGCACAAAATAGAGGCAAAATGCGTCAGCCTGCATGTGTGTTTGCCCATTAAGGCCAAGAGTCGACCTGTCAACTTCCAGTCGTCCTCAGCACTCAGCGTGACGACTGAACACATCTTTATAGTGGTGATGGGAGGAGGGCGAGGTCGGAGAGGTGTTCCGTTGCGTGTCAGTCAGCAACAGTGAGACTGTGTTTGTGTGAAGCAGGAGAGGGGCGGATCAATCAAAGGCGTTTGATTAAGAGGAAGGAGGCAGGTTCCCATTTCCCTCCAAACCAAAGGCAATCCCGCTTCATGTAGATTGGGTGTCATTCAACCCGCGGGCTGTCTCTGACTTGTGTACATAGACAAACACATTAACCACCGGGGCAGACTGCTGTAATGACAGTAATAGAGCACGCCCGATGACAGACAACAGAATAGCACTTTGGCCGAGGTTGACAGAAGGAAATAAGGAAAAAGATTTCCTTTTTTTTTATAAAGGTCTCTTTTTTCCTCCTCAGCTAAAGGTGCTCATTTGTGGGGGTGAAACGGTTGCGACACCGTAAGCGGAGGGCAATTTCCCTCCCATCAAGTGTGTGTTTAATTTTCCTTGTCCCTCTTTTGCCCGTCTCTCGGGGCAGCTTGTATGTGAAGGCTGCAATTGATGTTAACATCTCACTTGATTGTACAATTTCTGGGCTGGAGGCCTTCCCTCGGCCTTTACTAGTAATCTGTGAACACATACGGGTTTCTTTCTTTGTGATGGGCCATAGAGTCTTTTGTGGGGTAACACCTTCAGGAATGTTCTTGCTCATACTGTATATCCTGACAGGGGCTGCACATATTTTGTTGTCTTAGCGGGGAAAACATCCTGAGTATCAGGAGCCAGACAATGCATGCACAAACACAGAAATCTTTGTCAGATTTATAAAGCCGTGCAAACACATGGTTTTGTTTTATTATGCTGGTGATGAGTCATGGTAAAGCTCACAAGCCTGATTTCCACTCAACTAGCTAGCCATTAATTTATGTAGACACACTCTTAATCACCTATTTGCATATCAATACCTCTGTCTGATCCACCACTGTTTAACAGGGATGTACGCTCAGTTGCCAGTTTATTAGGCACACCCTGCCAAAACTAATGCAGTGTAATACAACAGCACTGCAATAAATCCTACCTTCATGAGGGTTAAAATATTCAACTGTTTGTTTTGGAGGCTGCAGTTTGTGGAGCTGAACTACATAGCATTGCAGGTGTATCCATTATTATTCTAGCTTTACGGATATAAATGGACACCTGTACTATAAGCTGGAGTGTATAGTTGTGCCTTCAGGGGTTACGGCCTACCCCATGCACGTTGTTACCATAGCTACTTTAAAGCTGACGTGGCTTCTCCTCCATCTGACGTTCAGCAGCTACAGAGATGTCATGTGGAGACAGCAAGAACTGTGTTTCGGCAGCATGTGAAAAAGACATTGTGTCACTGTATATCACAAAGCAGATGGCGGAATCTTAACACACTTACTGTGTGGAATCTAATGAAAGCACAACACAGCCTGAATATGTATGATATAAAGCAGTGATACATTTGAAGCTGAGCTGTCAATCAAAACCTGTGCCATAGGTGCCTATGGTGCAACTTCTGGTAACCTCAAATACCATATAAACCCAGCTTAAGACCTGTCACAGCAAAGAAGTAGTTCAATTTCACCAACTGTGTCACATCGGTGAGGTCCTCCGACAGAACCAGGGCAATCCCAAATGCACTGCTCTGACTGCTTATATAGCACCTATATTATCATTAGTTTTGATCATATTACTGTACTTCCAAACTATACTTTAACAATACTGACACAAAAGTAATTCATCAAAATTAAATTTATATTAAGCCCTGGTTGGAATATTAAATATCCTGCAAAACACTTGACACATTCAGTGAAATTGGCTGACAACTTACACAAATATTTTTTAGTTTTCATCCCCACCATGTCAGTGCAAAATAAATGTAATTGTAATCTATTACAGTTATTTGGGAAACGTGTAATTAAATTACATTTACTTTTGACAATGTTCATGATTACATTGGGGGTTACATCTGAATATTTTCTGCAAAATGTCTTTATGTTGAATAATATTCATTTTGTTGCTTTGCATGATTTTCATGTGCACAATGTCTTCCTTTGCCATCTCCAGCCACAGCCATTTAGTAAAGTTTGATGATTTTGATTGGTTCTCATGTGCCACCTGTCTGCCAGTTAAATTGCCTCTAAAGCTGTCTTTTGAAAATGGTTTCAGTGTTTAAATTTAGAAAAGTAATCAAAAAGAAATTAAATGTTTCATTACTTTGATAAAGTAATTGAAATAGTTACACTACTATTACATTTTAAACAGTGTAACTTGTAACCAGTAACCTATTACCTTCCAAAGTAACCTTCCCAACACCGCACTTCTTCATATCACAATTTGCTATAGATAGTATGCATGGTGTATGCACTATATACAGGTACGGTACATGCATTGTTACTGCACGTTTACCTGGTACCAGGACTACACCACAAAAGATGATGTTCTGTATGATATTTTTCAAAATATAAAATTAAATATATAAATCTCTAGTACTATATATATTGTAAATAATTAAAGGTTTAAAGGTTAAAGGTTTCCTGTTTTTCCGTGTTGACTGATTATACCCAAATCAACACGGAACACCACATTCTTCCATTTGGCCCCCATCCTCCAACAACAAACACAACACGTGCACATATCTGCATTCATGCAAACCTACAAACTGGCTTTCACAAATCCTCACCAGCAGCAGGGTTCCAAATCAAGCTGATAACCCCCCCCCTTTGATTTTTTTTCAAGGGACGCCTGCTTGGATTTGACTCTGCAAAGTCATAGTGCAGCGGCTAGTTGGAGGGTAGTGGGAGACAAGGCGGTGTTTTGCGTATGGCCTGTGTGTTTGTGTGTGCATGTGAGAGGGAGTAATCTCAATCTCTTTCTCTCTTCAAATTCAACAGACAGCACAACCCTGCGGGGGAAAAAAAAAAGTCAAAGTAACACTGTCGTCTAGTTATGCAAAATCAGCAGAGTATAGTATTTGTAAACCTGGGCTAGCTGTTCAAACAAAGCATGATTATATATCTCGCCTCCACATTCTCCCCTGTACTCCTTTTTCCATTTTTCCAGGTGAGAAGATGATGTGGCTGGGTTGTGTCATTTTGCTCAAATTGCACACATCTGACAGTCCAGAGTGTGTGTGTGTGTTTAAAGCTGCTACAGTACTGTATGTTTGCAAATCTGCCTGTGTTGTGTGAGAGCGTGTGGGCATCTGTGGGTGTGTCTGCAACTAACGGGAGGATCGGCGGTGAAAGGTTGGCCTTCGGTGTTGGTGGACCTCTAATTTGTTCCGCCACAGCAGAAGTCGGCTAATGCAGCACACCTGCTATCCCTGTACCATCATTAGCTGGTGCAGAACGGCAAAAAGGTCAAACATAAACAGAGAGATCACAGAGAGGGAGAGAGAAACACAGGCAGAATGAGAAAGAAGAAAAGAGACGGTGTGTGTGTGTGTGTGTGTGCATGGGAGAGATAGCGGGAGAGAGATGAGCGCTAATGTGGGGATGATGAGTGGGCGTGGGCTGCCCAGGCATGGAGCGATGCATGATGGGAACACTTCACACACCCGGGGCGCCTGCCTCTGATCTTGGCAAACAAGCCCCAACACGTAGGCATGATCGCTACACACCTGTGTGCAGAAACACACCGACAAACTATACTCACAAACAAACTGGCTGCACATGTGAGTGAGATCAGCAAGAAATCCTACACAGTCAGCTGCGCAGATGTGGCATAATTCATTTCTATTAATTCTGACACAAAGTGAAGAAGCCGCAATAAAGGCAGAGTTTATGGACAAAAAACACATCCTATCCATCATCATCCATCTTGAAAACTATTCATTTCCTATCTGGAAAAGACAGATTCGAGAGAGGTGATTGGAAAAAGGCTTAGATTAGGCTTGAACTACATTTCCCGCGGTTCCCTCTATGGAGGAAGATGCTAATTTTCTTCCTCGGGAGACCCTTGAGGGGTCATGTGACCAAATACAAGCAGGCTTCTTTTCCGTATTCTTGCTAACTCGGGTTCTCATAGCGTGAAAAGATAACCATAGTGCAAGCAGATGACATACCTTGAAATACTTAATTTAGATAGTTTCTGTTATTAAAATCCTGAATGCAACATTTACAATTTCCAATAAACAAACTGAGGCTAAATGAAAACTTGACTGGATTAAAATGAGGCATTGCACCCTGCACTGATTATGCAAGCATAAGCTCTGTTTATTGAGACATCACATGCAAGGATCCCTTCAATATATATGGTTTTCATTTCCATATTACAGTTTTACTATCAAATCATTTTCAGGTTGTTCTTTTGCCAGTTTACTTCCACAAACTCTGTCCCTACTGTCTTGCTGGATATTGAAGGAACAGCCCCAACACAATGAAACGGGATTCAATAATTTATGCTAGTGTGACAATTCACAAGTTCTTTCAAAGCTGAGAGCAGACAATCGCAGATCAAGGAACTGACCATTTAAAGCAAATTATCAGAGTTAGATGTGGTGAAGGGGGGATTGAGAAATCTTTCAGAGAATCCAGCAAAAATGATTCTGCTGGGAGATGGAATACTCTTTATGAAAAACAGGTGTACATCATATCTTAGCTAAATCAGCATTACCAAAAGTAAAACACATAAACATAAAGAGGAGTAAAGTGGTGGACAGAGCTAAAATGAAGTGTGAAATTCAGTGCACTGCCTGACGCTAATGTTAAGGCTGTCAGTAAGCACAGATCTCATAGTCCACCGACCCTCTCTTTGCGTATCCCTGGTGACTCCACCTTTCCTTCTTCTCCAATAGAGCAGACTGATGAATTGAATCACAGAAACTAGTGGAACGGAGGCAGGCGTCATGTGACGTCATGATTTCGGCTCTCTGTGTCTGCTTTTATTAAGACCAGAATCAGAAAAGGCGAAGCTTCACCACGTGGCGGCATCAAACATTCCCCCTAACGTAAAAACAAGTCATCACATTAATATGTATGGTAAGGAGGGACAAATACTCCCCTGACTACACTTGGCTTGACATGCACACACACATATAGTGTGCACACACCAAATAGAAGCTGTTCCATGCACATACACACGCGCGAATGAGAATAGACGCCGTCTCCCCATACCTGGTTGCGAGGTAATTAATCGCTGTGGTATTTAGGAGTGTTCAGCTAGACAAATATGACAGAGACAGGGACAATTAGTTTGCCTGTTTAAGCTACATTAACTCTCCCAGCTATTACACCCCAGCGCCAAAGCATAAGTCCTCCCATAGGAAAGCAGTGCTGCGGCCGCCGCTCATCGACTGTGGAAGAACTGTAGGAGGAAAAAAAAACAACATAAGGGGAGGGTTGTTTGTTGTGTGGCATAATTGGGAATACATTTCAATTATCTACTGTGTCACTTTCTGAGGTGTGTTTCTAGCATTTATTTGGATATATGAGAGGTTTGAGTTTGTAAATCAGCTTGTGTACAGTATTTGTGTTTGTTCAAACCAACAAGCATAGTGGTTTTGTATCTACAAAGTTTATTTTCTTATAAAATTTTTTAATATACTCTAGTTGCCAGTTTATTAGGTACACCTGGATAAAACCCCTGTAACAGATTGACTGGTGCAGAGGGACACAATTACATTTTCCACAGTTCATCCACAGACAGATGAAGTCAGTCCCCGCATGGAAGTGGCTTGTGTTTAGCGGGGGACTGGTCCGGAGGCTGACCTCTGCTCTCCTGGTGGAAATGAACCAGATATAAAAAGTCAACACAGACTTTGCTTTTATCTTATTGGACAGGTAAACTAACATTGCTGCAAAGCATGTGAAATATATTGTGATTTTGGATGGAGCTTGCTTCCCCACCACAGTGTAACTACCTAAATAGATATGGTAAAATGTAAGTTCATTTAAAAGAATTAGTCAGTACTCAATAGTTTTTCCAGGCCTTTTAAGAGCTTAAAAATGAACAATATTGTAATTATTATTACTATTAGCCATAAAAGCCTTATTTGGTGGAGTGAAACACCCATTCATATAATGCCTCTGCCAGCATCTCATCCTCCATACTGGCCATACCACACAGAGTGAGCTTAATAGAGGAATTTAAAAAAAATTGCCTTTATGTTCCCTGCATGTAAATTAGGTACATCAGATCAATTTGAATCTGTGAGTAGATGTACAGATGCATCGCTTGAAGTCACTTCCATGTTACATTTGCTCAATTTGTACCCCTGTATGAGGGGGAAATGGTCGAGTCCATTGGCTTGCACTGACCTCGTTCCGAGCTGGTAGCTGGCCACTTATCAAAATGGGGGGTGAGGCAACAAAGGGACCCTTGCCAAGTCCTCCAAAAAAGTTAGCAACTCGTGTGGCACTCTAAACAACAAAACAATGATTGCTCTCTTGTCCGTATTGCCGGTGCTACGAGGCAGCGGAGCCAAGACTCTTGTGGTAAATTCAAAACAAGTGGGTGTTTGACAAGTAGCGACAAACGCATTAACGCCAAGGTGGGAGAAATGGTAGCTCACTGGCTGAGTGTTGGTCAGCACATGTATAAGCCTGTTTTTGTAGCTTTTTGCATTCAATCAATCTGGAACCATGTTGTAATACTGGTTGTTTGTGCTTGTCTTTTCTATATATAGTGAAAACCCCACATAAAGCACGGTGATATTTGCTAATTTGACAACTTTAAAACCTGTTATCTGCAAATACTACCTACCTGATGATTATGCTGTCAGCTACACCACAATTGTGTTTCTTCAACCACAATAACAGAGACATTAAAACGGTTTGGGGAGGTAGATGACATGATGGAGTGGCTGTCAACACAGAGAGAAAACAGAATTTGTTTATTCATTTGTCCTAGCTGTCTCTGGCTATGGTGACTATGACCAGCTTGCTGCAGGAACCAGAGCTGGTGTGGTGGGTAGGATTTCTCATGTACTCGGGCCTGGAGGGGCGAACAAGTTCTGCCCTCCATCCTCATCCAGGGAACAAGAGCCTTCAGGACAAGCTCATAGGACAAGGTCGAGGATAAAAGAGGAGGAAGAAAACCCAGGAGTGGTGGTGAGAGGAAAAAAAAAGAGTGTAGGAGTGACAGACAGAGGGAAAGTAGAGGAGAGAGAAGAAATCGGACTTCCTCTTGCCTTCAGCACTTGCATACCGACTGTACCTCCAGCCCCTCCCTCAGCATCCTCTTCCAGCTCTGACTCCGTCTCCAGGCCTCACACCCTGCAGGCTGCCTCTCTGAATATTTTCTCTGTCCCTAATCGACTTCGATTGATGCCAGTGCAAGAAAAATTCAAGAATGTCTGTCTTGTTTCGGTGTTTCAGTGCAAGCCATGGCAGTCCACCTTGTAGTGAGCCCAACTTACAAGCTTTACTGTGATCACTCTCAGTAATTCAGGAAAATCACTTTCTGTATTGCTAGATGCTCTGTGGTGTGAGTCTTAGAATTTATTGTGCTACAAGTGCTCCTCCTGATGACACACAGACCTCAAACTTCCAATAATTTTGTGGCACTCTACAGGTCAAATGACTCCACTGGGAAAGAGATCACAATAAGGGTTATAATATAAATCCATTGTATATTAATATATTTATTTTACTATTACAGACTACATGGAGATGCAATAAAGAACAAATCTGATATTTTCATTCTTGCCATCAAAACCACCATAAAGAAGCTTATAATGCAACTGAATATCTTCTAATAAACCTAGAATGCAATTGTAACTGTAAATCTGATGAAAATAAACTAAAATACAACAGTTATCATGCAACATTTTCAAAATATACCAGGCGAATGTTTATATTTTGGCAATGTTTAAAATGTTAAAATGTTGATTGGTAGGTATCTTTAAAACACTTTTTCTGTCCATACAACCAAGTTCCAAATGATAAAACATTGAAATATTGATAAAAACAGTGAATATTCATCAACATTCCCGTCACCAAAAGCACACCCATGCTTTACAGGCCGGTAGATAAATAGAGAACGGAACATCACTGTGGGGGGGCATCAATCGATCTGGCTTGAGCAGACCTTTCATTTGGTACCCTGCATGTCTATGTATCTCCAACGGGTCGGCCAGAAAATGGCGAACATTTCAACGCAGAAATGTTGAGAGCAGGCAGTGCAGGTATTGCGTAATAATCAAGATGGTGCCCGCTGGGACTCGAAGCAACAACATAAGCGGGTTTTGGACTTAAAACGGCAAAAAAAATAAAAATTCAGTCAGTAATTTTGCCCACAGCACAGCTGTTTCTGTTTTCAACTTAATCAGCAGTGCTCTCATTTATTGACACGTATATTAACATGAGACCAACCAGTGGGTTTGTCCTTTCATTCTTTTTCAGATATTCTAAGTGGAGGTTTCTGCTTCTGAAGGGTCGAATTCAACCTGAAACATCACACCATCTGAACCATCGTTTATTGTTTATCTAGCTTTTGTTTCAATTGCTGGGCTCAGCAGGATATGAATGATTGGTTTCCTAACTTATCTTTCATACCAAAAAACTGAAATTCAGGCTACCTTCTTTGGCCAAAGAATGTAAATATGAATATGCTCACAATCTCACACAGATCTGTTTCCGCACCTCCAGTCCAGCCCCCAAGCCTCAACCTCCACACTTCCCCAACTCTTCCAGCTTCTTCCTCAGCCCCCTCCTTGATCTCTTCCACTGTTATGCTCCCTTCCCCAGCTGTAACCCCACCTTCAAATCCCTTCATCCAGCCTCCAACAGCCCCACTCCAAGCCTCATCCCCCTCTGGCTCAGCCTTCCTCTCTCTGGGCTACAGGCTACTTAGCAGGGGGTGGGGCAGGTATCTGCAGTGCAGTGTGCTGTGCCTGGTGCTCAGGGCGGCACTCCGGGGTGAAAAGCCGGCAGGGTAGTGATGAGCTCAGGGTGTCATCTTCAGCTTCCACCACCCACCAAAATGAAAGGAATGAGGGAAACGGAGAGAGAGGAAGTGGAGGGAGAGAGAGGGGATGGTGGAGTGAATAGGCATGCGTTGTAAATCTTCACAGCAGCAACATGTAACCGTGGAGAAGGGAGGGTGACGAGTGGGTGATGGAGAACGGCAGGCACGAAAAAAAAGAGAGAGAGGGAGAGATGGCTCAGAATGGGGAGCGGATTTGCCTCACTCACTTAATGCACTGCTTATGACAGCTAAAGGGGAAAGCACACTGGAAATTGGTGAGAAGGAATTACCAGTGTTATACCGCTTGCCATCTTACAAATGAATACCGTTTAGCCTCAGCATATAAATGAGTGGATTTTGCTTGGAGAGGAAAAGAGAACGAAAAGAGAGTAGGGGAATGAGAGGCAGAGGAAGGCAAAGTGGCGGCGCAAGCAATCAGTGGCCGGCGTGTTTTGCGGAGGTGTGTGTGTGTGTATGCATTTGTGCACACGAAGGTACGTTTGTGAGCTGTAACTGCGGGCGTGTGTGCGTGGCTCAGTGTGGGGCTCTGTACAGAGCCAGCCGCCTGAAATTATGCAAGCAAGTAACAATGAGCAAATTGAACCGCCGCACACTGACACACACACATACACACAAGCACAGCACAAGGTCGGGCTCAAAGACAAGGGAGTAGGGGCGTTTTAGCAGTGGGTGGGAGCGAAAAACAGATCATGATAAATTGGCTCACATTTTACAAAACGCTGCCCTTAATGCACCTCGGCTAGCCATGCCCCCTAGCCCGGCACTGGGGCTGCTTTAATAGCAGCAGCTAGCCATTTGTGATATATGAAAACCAGGCTGTGGCACTAATTGCGCAATTACAAAGCGGAAGCAGTAGCGTGTTGTGGCAGCATGTGGAGGAGAGAGAGACAGGGAAGAGAAGAGAGGTGTAGAGGATTGTGCACAATATCCTTCTCTCTTCACTTCTTTTTATCTTTTCCCTCTACCTTGTAAACCCTGCCTCCATCCCCTAGCGGCCTCCTCTGTTTCTCTTCCTTTCCATCACCCTTTTGCAGAGGGCTCTGGCCAACTGAGCTGCGCCCCTGGCATCCCTGTAGTTTATTGAGAGGTAGAGTGAGTGTGCCAGTTTCACTAAACCACAGGGAGCAGAGGAACTGGGAAAGCGGGAGCTCCAGAGCATGTGAACATAGTGAAAGTGAGTGTAGTGAGATGGGGAGGGGAGGGGGGTGAGAGGGGAGGGAGGGAGAGAAGGCAAAATTTGTCTTGTGCGTCGATGAAAGGACAATTTATTAGGAGCTGCTCAGGGAGACAGAATATTTTGCCCCAGTGCTTTACGGACTGTCTGGATGAGGAATGGGAGCATATTAGTGCAGTGCCGGGCCCGGGCTTGGGACAGGCTGGGGCCGAGGCTGGAGCAGCACCAAGCTGGCACAGCCCCATCACAGTCTGCTGCAAACATCTCTGGGGGTCGTGGATCAGGGGCACACAGGGACGGAAGGGGGGTGTTCTGCAGTGATGGTGGAGATTGTGGGAATGTGAGGAAATGAATCCAGATATATCCACAAAACCAGGGTCGTCCCTTGATTATAAATCTATTCAAAGGTGTTTTTAAAGCTGGACTGGAACTGTTTACACCACGAACAACTGTAGTTTTTCAAAACTTGCAATGTTCTTGCTGCTAACTTGACTTTCATCAGAGGAGATTAGTGAGTGGATTTTGTAAAACCTTTTTTTTTTTATTGATTTATCATTTGAGACAAGAGAAAATTACAAACAATAACTGGTTCAGGTTCTCATAGTGCATGTGAAAGTTTGCTGCTTTTAATGAGCATTTGTGTGACGATTTGTGGACTAAACCAGTAGTTTCCCCACACATTTTTGTTTGCAAAACCTCCGCAGCCTTATGAGATGAGCTCAAGTAACTCTTCATCAACTGTCATTTTCAATGTACAAACTATCCTGTAAATAGTATTTATTTAAGTATTCTTTGGTCCTGACAGCATGTGTTGTTTTATGTAACAAAACATCAAATTCTGTCTCTTAGGCTAAGTTCAGACTCAGATCTGATCTTTTTATAACAATGTGAAGAGGTCAAGTCACATGAAATCTGATCTTTTCCAGTTCGGATTTGGGCCACTTTCATATGTGGTCCAAATCCAGATCTTTTTAAATGCGACCTGAGTCTGGACCTTAATTCTTATATACTGTCTATGGTATGGACATTCAGGTCGGAATTAATGCGACTTTGACGTCACTCTAGAGCAGCTGTTGTCACCGTTCTGCTGTAGACGGAGCCGCGGTGAACGAAAAAGCTCCACAAAAAGGCATTATTAAACATGTGGCTTTTTCTTCTCTACCTTGCCATCATTTGCTCACAAATTCCCTTTCTTATACCTGAAATTCACCGGACCGCGAGTTATGTGCATGCTATTTGTCAGAGCGGACAGAGTGGGGAGAGAGAGAGAGAAAAAGAGGGAGAGAGATGGAGTGACTTGTGGGGCAGATGCGTTGTACAGCGCCAGAAACCGTAATGAAAAAAACAGAAAGTTGTGAACACTTGTCATAATTCGGGAGAAATCTGACCCATGAGAGGACAATGAAAAACGGGAGTCTCCCGTGAAAATTGGGATGGTTAGCAAGTAGGAGCTAACCAGAGCTAACCTCTGTGGCTGTGTTTACTTCTGTACAGCGTGCTGTGTGTGACGTTGTGTTATTCTTCTGGGCATGCGGGTCACTTTCAGGCTACGGACAGTTCACACTGGAGTCTGATATGGGCCACATTTAAGCAATAATATGAAAAAAATATTGGAAATGAGCATTAAGGCCTGCAGTCTGAACGTGGCTTTAGATGACATTACAATAAATACATTAAGCAGATGCTTTTGGATAATGGCATTGAACCTAGATGTCATCAAAAGTTCTGCATCTGTTCCAAACAAACACCAAAGAGGATTTTCACTGCTGCCACATTGTACAAGTGCTTTCCAAATTGTTGCTGGAATCAGGTTTAACAAAGTTTTTGGCTACATGAGTAAAGTCTGTGAGAACTGTCTGACAACACAGACTCCAGTCACTTTACATCAGGCGGTGGAATTATCTGGCAGGTATACAGTATGTTTGCTCACCCCTACAGCGGCGGCAAGATTAAGGAATCCCACATTGGCCGGCCTATCAGACAGCACAAAAGTGGGGGCAGCACTGCAAACAACACCTGTGCACATCACAGTGGATAGCTCTCCCAGGGTGGAGCTAACATTAGCATGCTGCTGTAAACACGAGCCGAGCAGGTGTCTCATCATCCATTACCAGTGGCTTTGCTTTGATTGTATTTAAGTGAGACAATATATATCCTTATGCAAATTATAGTGACTGAGAGAATTAGAAGGTTAGATAATATTTTCCTTTACAAAGGCCTTGTATTAACCTGTGTATTAACCTCTGAAAAAGAATTATGAGTATATGGTAATATTGTACATGAGTATATAGCATGGAGCATGGTGTCAGTATGAGACAAGGCAGAAAATATTCCGACATACAGAAAAGGCACATTGGGATTCCTCTCAAAAAACATAGTTTTGATTCATTCTCACTTCTCCATATGAATAGCAAGTAGGAAAGGAAGGAAAAAAGGAAGTAAGGAAAGGACAGAAGTAGCAAGATGAAAACTATCATTGCTTTTGCTTTTTAAAGGCATTTAGTTCATTTTCCTCCTGCACAGAAAAAAAAAGGAGCAGCAAAAAAACAGATGGCCACAGAAAAGCCATGCAGCATTCCTCCACTGTTCCTCATCTCCTCAGCAACAGAGGCCGGTCCCCCGGCATACCACACCGGGGCCTCAACATATCTACCGTGTAGCTGGCGGAGCGCACTTCCTATTTATCTCCCGTTTCACTGAGCCGCAGCTAGCTGGCACGGCTGGCGTGACCTCCGCTGGGCGCACATTAATTTCACCTCGCCGTTTCTATGGCATCGATTAATAAAAAGTGACTAGGTTTTCAGCAAATGAACACACGCTGATAAATGAGGGCCCGCGCCTAATTGCTTGGTAAATTAAGAGCTCACAATAGTGACGACGATGTGTGGTGCTTTTAATATTTAAAAACTCATTAAGTGCCGGGGCGTCTTGCTTAGTTGGGCAGGCGGCCTTGTATGATCACCTTTAGGTGCTATTAAAGGTGATCATGCGAAATAGTCAGTGCAGGTTTCAGGTTGGAGGTGGACCGGCTGATCTGATCAGAGCTGCTTTAAGGTGACTCCAACCTCCAGTTTGCTGCTTTTCGCCTTAGAAAAATGTTCTCTCACACACAGGAAACCCACATACACATGCATGTACACACATGCGCTGCTCTACGCTGGTGCAGGACATAAAACCTAATGCACACACACCTCAGACATGCATACACTCTAATATCATGCACTGTTTGGAATCACACACAAAAATGCACTCCTCATACACATGTCAACACACAAACACACACAAGCAAAAAATCTCCCTCTTCACAGACACTCATACAAGCAAAGACACACACACATAGTTTTTTGTCTGCATGTATAATACAAAAATCCTCATGCAAAATGTGGAATTACACACTTCCACAAATGCTCTCTCCACACACACATACACGAACAAACACTCCTATGTGCACATCTAACACACACACACACATACACACACACACGTCACAACCCAAATGTCATGCACCATTTGGAATCTGGAGAGCAGAGATGAGCGAGCACTGGCAAATATTGAAAGTATTTATTTCTTTCCACAGATGAACGGGACGTAATCCTCCAAATATATTTAGTCGTGTTATGGATTTGTTGTCACTTAATTTGCATGACAACACACTACCTTTCACTGCGCACACAGCGGCAATTGCAGCGCTGATATCATCTTTATCATTATTGAGCCATAATGTGGCGCTACATAGAGGGGGGAAATTGAGCAAGTTAAGCTTGGAGTAGGAGCAGACACTTGGCTTATGGTGATGGATCGCTTTCAGTAATTTCTCTTTATTATGATTGGCAAAGATCAATATTTTAACAGTTCGGTTACGGCCTTCAGTACAGTGCTTAATATGTATTATTCACGACCTTTATCAGCGTGGAGGGAGGGAGGGACGGGTGGGATATATGAAGGGGAGGGCTGGCATTTTTTAGACTGAGGCAGGAAGAGGGCCAGGGACATGAATAGGACTGTGTAATGGACACAAATGAAAATGGGCTGTGTGTGTGTGTCTACGTGTGGGTGTGTGAGAGTGGCTGCATCCTTGACTGCAGAAGCACAGCCAAGGGCCAAGAGACACACGGTTAAAAGGTATTTTCTCACTTCCACCACCTCTGGCAGTGCCAGCAGATCATTTTGGTTTTATTTGTCCAGGTTTTGAGATTTCAGTGTCCCTAAACAATGGTGGTGAATGGAATTATATTTGTGATGCTCAAAGCATTGAAAAGTTCCATTTGATACATTGACAGTGACACTGAAGATTTCCAGAAGAAATGTCCCTGTCAGACTGGATAATTGTTTAATTTACAGGGACGCTAGGGCAGAAAAGATCCTGAGCTCCCTTGAGAGCAAAAAAAGTTGATGTTTGGGAGATGTAAATAAGAATAAATCAAATAAAAATTCACTGTCTCACCAGTTTGGTAGTGTGAGTGTGTGTGTGTGTGTGGAGGGCGGGGGTGATCTAGAAATGTAGCAGGATGTGTCTCATGTATTATGGGTTTGTGCTACTTTTTTGTGCACCTATGTGTACTTGCGTGTGGATTAGTTGTCAGCTTACCTCAACACGCCTCTACTCGACTGCTGTGGTGTCCTGTCCTCCGTTTTCCATTGCAGTAGTACCCCCTCAGTGTAGCTGGTCATCATAGCGACACCATACGAAACAGTCGTGACGCAATCTTGTGTAAGTATAATGAAGAGACTCAGGAATTAAGTTCATAACAAATGTAATAACAAACTGGATAAAGCCATCAATATCTCAAAGGAACTCCAGCACAGACATAAAGGAAAAAAAAGAAACACATGCCTAAACAGTTTGGCAGGTCTGGGGCACTTCCGGTCCAACAGCGTGGCCCTACTGATAAATAAATATTAGAAGTTCCATTGCGTTCTACATCTGTTTTACATAAACAGACATCAAAACATTTCCAGCTGACAACTCTTATCCTGACGGTCAGTTTTTTTTAATGTTTAAATCTGGGTCCGTTTGTTTTGGAGGAGTTTTAGTGGTAATTTGGCTATCGATAGAAACCTCAACACCGAAGGAATCCTAAACTAAAACCAAACAGAGCACCTAAACTGAGTTAACATTAGCAGCAGTAGCTCAGCTGCAAACCCACTGCATGACTAGCTACACACCAGCTGCTAGCCAGGTTATTTCCAACCCACATTTGTTCTCTTGCATTCTCTCTGACTGATCTGCAGTGTTTTCACGTCACCTTTTGGTATCGCCTCAGCTCGTCTCAGCTTGCTTGGAACCTCGACGGAGGTGATACCCAAATAGGGACCAGGTAGCCTACAAGGTACCATTTTCTCCCCAATGAGATGAGCAGAGTCAAGGTAAGTTGAGCTAGTACCATGCGGTAGAAAAGGGGCTTTGGTGACGCTTGGTACAAGGGCGTGCGTGTAAAACGGTGTTACAAAAAAGACATAAACAAGAGAGAGTTAGAATGAAATGTCAATGAAAAAAAGAAAACATTACTTGGAAGAAACTGATTTATGGACTAAATATCTACAATACACTGACAATTGCCGAATACAACACTTAAACATGCAGGCTAGGATGAACTTAAGGTAAGCTAATGTAAGACAAGCGAGTCCTGTGGGCTGTGAGTGTGCGCGAATAAGCAAACACTACTTTTTACACTGACGATACGATACGATACCAGCAATACAAGAAAGAAGCACCTGTAGCCATGGTAACTGTACACAACCAACATGGTGACAGCTGCAGCCCCTGAGTGCTCAGAAGACATTAAAAATAAAAACTGAATGATAAAAACTAGACCAAAATAACTGTAGTTTTTATTGAAAAAAACATGGCTGAAACAAGTTAAAATTTGATTAAAACTGGAATGAGTATCTAAAGAAAGAGATAACGTATGATAAAATATAGTGTAAACAAAGTGTTTGTTATTGTTTTTGCTATTCATTTATCTTTCAATCCCCCCATCTCACCAATCTGAGTGTTGCAGTTAACAGTTTTCATAGAGACTGTTTCTTTTGTATAAAGTACTTTCAAGGAAAACTGCTCACAATGAATGAATTATCAAAAGGCTTTCAGATTGTATTTAGGTTGGCAGAAATATCTCAAAACCTGATACAACTGGAGGTAAATTGAGAAAATGTGTCTTTGGGTAAAGTGGCCTTTCAGAGTCTGTATTTTCAGGACAGAGTCAGAAAATGCAAGCAAACACACATCTCATGATGTTAACTGGTAATCCTGTAATCCTCACTAGGCCTGTTATTAGGAAGGCTGTAACTCCAGCTGCAGTGTGAGACATACCTGTATGATAGATGAACATATGTCACTTGGATAATGTTATGCTATCCCGTACTCAATTTATATTCTAGGTCAATCCAAAAAAAACCCCAAAAAACAGATGGAGCAGGGTTCAGGAGAACATAAGGGGGGCGGGGGACGCTTCACATTGTAGAGCCCACATCAGATAAAACGCGCCATACTTCCTGCGGTTTGTGAAGCTGTGAGAGAAGCGTCTGGGATTAAGAGCTGTGACATATTCATATCTGACCAGACTTAAAGCTGCTGCCACACGGGAGGGTCTGTCACTATCAAAGCTGCAGGAAATCAGCCAGAGAGGGAAGGAGAAGGGAGAGAGATAGGGATAAAGAGATACAGAGGGTACAGTCAGAGTGAGGGAGAGTGGAGTCAGAACAGCAGAGAGGATTTCTTACAAAGCTCCCCCTAACCATCTCTCAAAAAGAAAATCCTTTGTACCCCTCATCCAAACCCGACGCCCCTCCCCCCCACCTTCTCTCCCCACCGTCGTTTTTAAGTCCCAGTGTGGAACGAATGGGGAGCGAGCCCTGGAAAAGTTTGTCTCGGGGAAGGCCGGGTCACTGTGTAGCTGATTATATCAGTTTCAGCGGCGGACTGGTAATAGGCTCCTCTTCGAGCAGCCGCTAACCCCAGCTCTCCCCTGGCAGCCGCCGAGAGTGGAATTAATCAGGCCTACTGGGAGCCTCCTCCATCCCCTCTCCGCAGGCGAGCCACTCCGCAGTCATTTACCAGCCAATCCCACTGTCAACCCACTGTCATTTAGGCCCTTTTCATTACCCCCCCTCTCCCACGCACACACAAACCTCACTCTTTCCCTCTCACGTTGGATCTCAAAAAAATGAGCAAAAATGGAAATGGGTGACAGATTAGCCTAATGCTGGGTACCTTTTGTAGACGGCCTATTATGATCACTATCTGTTTTTATCAAACACACAGAGTGGGGTGCTGCAAATCTGCCAAAAAAAGGATGAAATGAGTAACACTGACCCAATAAGAAATGAGAAATTACTCATTCTCCATATAGCTCCCATATAGTTGTCTTTCCAGTAATTGTCTGTCTGTAATTAGGAGCTTGTTAATGAGCCCATGCTAGCGCCGGTCTAGGCCTGAGCATGCCGTTGTCCTAAATGTGACATTAGATGGCCAACATCGCCTATAAAAACCCCAGGCCATAACCACCAATTACCGTGGCTAGGTGTCCCTGGGGTGCAGGGCCCTCATATCAGGCTGGCCTCGCCTGCTAAGCCTGCTTAAGTGACCTATTTTGGGCTCGGAGGCAGTCTGTAAAACACCTCTAAGGTTAGATTATCCCATGATGAAATACAAGGCTTCCCTGCCACAAATTACCCATGGATGAAGCTCCACCATTCCTATACCTTTGCTGATGGTCTCCCTCTTCTTGCTTCCCTTTGCTCTCTCCCTCGCACTCCCTCTCTCAACAAGGCAGAAAAATATTCATGAGTAAACAAAAGGAGTGATTTGAAAAATGGCTGGAGGAAAAAGAGATTAATAAAAAGCATGAATAGTGCATTATGGAAGAGCTGAGGAGCCCTGCCATCTCATTGGGGTTAGGGGGAGATTGCATTTGGGCTTTATTAAGAGTGCTGCTCTCTGTCGTAGTCAAGAACCCCAAAGCAGAAGCGATGCCTGGACGTCTGACTGACAGTCAGATGAGAAGGGAAGAGTCCCAAAAAGGCTTCTGCTTCTGTAACCGCTGAATTTGACCATTTAACCATTTTTCTACCATTTTTAATGAGTAATTGTTAAATGTTACCAGGGAGCTGAGCGTTGGACATGTGCCATAGTGTCTGCATTTCTGGAAATGGTTCAACTTTTCCTGCAGCTAAAAAGAAACCTCTGCCCATGTACCTCCTGATGTTTGAACGGCTGGCACTTCGGATAGAGTTAGACATCTCCAAAACACTTGGAAGTGGTTTCGTCTTTGCACAGACTGCGATGACAACAAAATGAGATTGTGCTGGGTTGAGCCAGACAAGAAGCAGACTCTGTGACCATATAGTCAGCACAGTGCCGGACCCTCCTCTGAGACTAGACCAATTAAGATAAGAGGCCGTTAACAGGAAGTGCTTGTTTGACATCCTGTCACGTTAACGAGGACAACCATAATTGGACTCATGTATTTAACAGTAGGCGTAAAATGCTGTTAGTTGTCAGCGCTTACATTTTTTTGTGCCCTCAAAAGGAGGACTTCTTTGAAATCTTTGAATTTCATTAAACATAAAGGATATTTTTGTTGCCTAAATTAGCTGAGTGTAAATGTCAAGACTTTTAAGACCTATTTGCACAGCAAATGAGGTACTAAGGACTGTACTTATCAATTACTTTTTCATAATACCAATTCAAGGTTGCAATTTTCTTTTCCCTTTCATGTGTGGTGGCATTAAAGATACCACCCCCAAACATTTAAGGAGTAATGCTCCTTTTACTAAAGGATCCCACTGTTTCTGCTGGGGACAGTTCTTTGGGTTTCCCCATAAAATAAAAATTCTATCACCAATAAACTCCTTGCATTGATCTCTAGTCTACAAATTACATTGACCGGGGAATTCCACTGCAGCGGAACCTTTGCTGCTTGTCTGCAAATTTCAGCAGCACCAAGCTTGCAAACATAAGCCCTGGCTGGCTAAACCCTGGATCCGTTAAGTCCTGTGTAACACTATGCAGGTGCATGGCTCACGGGGAGCTGCCGTATATGTTGGAGTTCCTGTTTGTTTGGGCTTGGCCCCGCTTTCAAGCCCCAGGAGGAAGTGAGCTGGCCTGGGTTCTGCTCGGGATCAAACCTGGGCCTCGAGCTGGAAAAAAAAATGGCTGGTGTTTATTGTAGCTGTGGGTGCCTGGAAGTGACTGGCAGAAAGCACGCACGGTTTGTCAAAATGAACAGAGGCCAGAGGCATAAAACAGACAACCTCTTCATACAAGGGAGATGACTGGGACCACACTCGCTGCACCGAGAGAATTATACAAACACAGTATCCATGTCTGTGCTTTAGAGACGGTTATGAATTCCCATACATATCCAGAATCTATTAAAAATCCCATTCGGGTTGACTTGGAATTAATTCTCCTGTATAAACTCATGTCAACGTTTGAATGTGCATAAATGAGATAATGACACAGCTTGTGTAAACACCGGCGCTAAATATTTGAAAATGCAAGTCACTCATGGGCGGAATTATAGTGCTGAATTGTGTTTCTCTGCTGGCTTTGCGATAACCAGGACATTCTTTAACCTGAGCACCTCCAATTAGAGGATTGGAGAAAGGGGGGGTGGGGGCGGGCGAATGCTATTGCTTTGACCCGCCCGCTTTACTTGGAGGCGCACTCGAGAGGCAGAGATGTGGCGGCAGGATATCGCAGAGGAAAAACAGGCTCAGCCTCAGATGGCCAGGGGCTGCCTGTGCCTCTCTATCAATGCAAAACAGACTACTTCCTTGGGCAAAGAGGACATTTCACTTTTTATAAGCTTCCTTTCTTTTTTTTCTGGGCTTACATTAATTTTGAAAGCAGAGGGGAGGCAGAGAGGCTACAGAGAACGAGAGCGGGAAACAGAGAAAGACACAGACAGGGGCGGAAAAGAAAGGAAAAGAAGGGCAGATGAAAAGCATCTTTAGGATGCCGAAAACATCTGGTTTCATATTCGGAGACCCGAAAGGAAATTGCAAATAGACAAAACTCTTATGTTTTGATTTATTTTATTATTTGATGGCTGGGTGATGCCAGCCGTGCAGTAGGGGCCCCTGGTCATAAATACAGGAGCCGAGGTACGTGACGGGGCATTAGGGATGTCTTCTTACTGTCCGGACTGATTGATACTGCTTCTAATAACATCTACAACTGCTGTGTTCTGTTCTAAATTACACCAAACTGAAGGGCTGCTGTTAATTGGATGAATGGAAGCAGGGGAGGGAGGGAGGGAGGGAGCTCCAGAGAAAAGGGAAGGGAAATACAGTCAAGAGGGGGGAAGAGAATGAGAACAGTGAGGATGAAGGGAGAAGCAAAGGAGATAAGAAAGATAGGGAAGAAAGAGATACAGATGAGCACAGCCAGTTAATTTGGTCTCAATGGTTTATTTTAACCCTGGTCTCTTAAACAAGCCTGTATGGGCAAAATTAAGTTGTTCCATGTTTAAAATAGCCCTTCTCTATTTAGAAAATACATTTAATGAGGTTAGAGCATTACATTGGGGGGTTTTGTGTTTAGTCAGCTGATGAACATGATTTTGTCCCTATACCTCCCATATTTGAATCAAATTTGTCACTGAGCAATTTCAACTGGAAGTTCAACAACCCCAATACATAACACAATAGGAGGAATTTGATTTTACTTTTCTGTTCTGTGTCCTAAGATGAATATAGTAGTAGATGGGAACAAAATTGGACACCACTTCTGGGGGCTTACAGCCATACTGAAATGTTGCTTTGATGTCTTCATCTCTTTAAAATATGGCAACGCTGCAGCAACAAGTGGGCACTGACCAGCTCTTCTACTGTATTTGGAAAACCAGTCCCAGCGGCATGGCTGGAACCTGTGGTAGTATTTTGACCCTCACAGCTATCCATTGTAGAGGTACATTATGTTCATTGCAGTAACACTGCCAAAAACCTCCCAATACAACTGTGTAAAGCCACAGCTCCTAATATAGTGTTGAGGCGTAGGATAACCTATGAACTGGCCTCCAACCAAAAACACAAGTAGGTGGATTTTTGTCCGAAGAGCACGCAGGTCAAAATCCAGAGTTCTCCATGCAATACATGAGATGAAGCTTTCTTTTCTTAACCATCTATATATGGTTTATTTAACTTATTTTGGCAGACAAAACATAATGTAACACAGATGAGTTCCCAAGTTTTAATGTAGCAGGCTCAAGAAAAAGCTGTTAGGATAAAGCTGGTCTGTGAGCACAGACAACATTTAAACGGTAAATGTCTCATACCTTACCAAAATAACTTGTTTGTCCAAAATTGACCCAGATAAGCATTTACTAAATTATGAGTATTGGCAACTAAAATCACTTTAGGTTAAAATTAATGCAACAAAATTGTCATGGTCAAAAGAACCCAGTGTTGACTGTTGGTAAGAGATCGGACAAACCAAGGTCTCCGTTATCAATGTCAGGCACTTTGCACAGCTTTTTGATGAGAACACTGCCACAGTACAACCACCTTTATTAAATAAGGCTAACATACAGATTAGGGGTGCGAATTACCAGAGGCCCCACGTTACGATATTATCACGATACGATACGATATTATCACGATACGATAGGAATTGATTTTATTTTTATAGTACTAAAAAGTAAACTTCTCATGTACAATTTAATCCAATATAATAAAAGATTGATACTTGACGTCCATGTAACGATACAATATTGCCACAGAAAATATCGACATACAATGCTGTATTGATTTTTCCCCCTAATACAGATAGGCAACAAATTAAAAGGTAAAGCTAAAAAAGTGAACTAAAAACATAACAAATGCAGATGATTCTACACAGTGCACAAGGTGTCAATGA
This sequence comes from Micropterus dolomieu, assembly GCF_021292245.1. NCBI lineage: Eukaryota > Metazoa > Chordata > Actinopteri > Centrarchiformes > Centrarchidae > Micropterus > Micropterus dolomieu. Next base: position 16,172,606 of record NC_060150.1, on the reverse strand, counting down.
GTGGTTTGTTGAGTATGAACCTGATTGAACACCTATAGAATATTTTGAATTGACATGCTCTCCACCACCATCATCAAAAACACCAATTAAGGGCTATCTTTTGAATTCAATTGTATATTGTTCAAAGTATTACTAGTGCTGATGAGCCATGAGTGTCACATGCAGGCATAGTGACTAATACAGATGGATTTTATTTATTATGCCCAAATAACATCCATAAGCATATCTGTTACATAGGTGTACATCTGCAACATAGGTGTTTGAACGAGACGCCGCCACTGTTTCTCTCAAAGTGAAGAATTAGAATATTCACAGTTTGCATAATGGATTATTCGAATGGGGCTTCATTTGCTTGGCACAAGTAAATCAGTGAAGTTCAATTGCCTGTATTGATTAATGCCACGCTAATCACCATCCATAGTCACACCTATTATTACTTAGCTAGATGTTAAGCCAACTGCCACGTAATATTCCTGACCTGATGAAACTATTCATAAAGTCAGTCTAACATTTGATTGGCGGTAACAGTTGACTAGTCTATGTAAACCGTAGAAAGTGGTTACATAACCTTCCCAACAAGCCATAACATAACTGCGCATGAGCTCTGGTACAAAAAGGTACAAAAAGCACTAAACCGCTGCGTGACAGGAAGACTTATTGATCTCAAAGAGGAACAAGAAAAGTTTAAAAAACAGATATCTGACAGACATTACATTTTTTGGTTGTTGAATTGTCAGTCGAATTCCCTTCTTCTACAAGACAATGAGTGTTGGAGAACTCGTCACCGCATGAAATCACATCTGGTGTCATATTCCATCAACATGCCCACACCAATGACCGATGCTGGGTGACTGGTTTTATTCACAGTACATACATCTTCTGCATGGTTGGCAAGGCTGAAACCCCAAACTGTTTGTATAACTGATGTGCTCCTCCTGAGCTCCACAAGCCCACATTATAAAGAATGAGTCTTCGCGCAAATGCTGCCTGAGCCAACAGATGGGAGGAGGTGAGCTGTAGTCGTCCTCCAGGCCAATTTCGCCTGCCTTCTAACTCTGGAAAGGAAAGATTTACAGCGGCAGCCTTGGAAAAAAGCAGCCTGCAACATCTGGATATGCGTGACACCAAGGCATGGTTGGCGGTGACAGTGGCTAATTTAAAAGGTAGTAAAAGTGTTAGCAGGGACATGGGGAAGAGTGATGGACAGCTGTATTTGAAGACATTGTGGAGCAGAAAATAAGGCCCAAACAGGCTGGAGGTCTCACTAGGCCAGACTATTCCCCCCAGCATTAGATTCATTAGCCTGGAGAACGAGCCAGAGAGAAAAAGAGAGGTGCAGGCAGAGAGTGAGAACAAAATGAGACAAAGGAAAAGATGAAACAAGACAGGCAGTGAAAGGGAGAGGAGAGTGATTGAGAGAGAGAGGGAGAGGATCAATCAGGAGGCACAACAATAATAGGGGGGTGATACCCCAATCACAGAGAAAATCTCACCGTAATTCTGTTTGCTTGCCTCACAATGTGAGCGTAATTGCCACGATCATTTACGGGCGACGACAAATCTAGCCCCGGATTATTGTTTTCCCCTGACTGATATGAACTATTTCATTTGTTCCGCCGTCTACAGAATAGTGTGTATTTCCTGCAGAACGCCACGTCTCCCTCTGCCTCTGTGGAATTCATTATCACACGACCCCTTTAAAGAAGTCAAAAGACAGCTTGTTGCAGCGACCGGTCTTCGCCACAAAGCATGAATCTAGGATAACAAAATAAATAAATAAAAACAAATCCCATTTTTGGCGTACCTGTCCAGAGAGCATGTATATGCATGAGCCCATATGGATGGTGGGAGGAGAGGTAGGCGACTCGATCCCTGCAGTCGAAACACCAAATAGTGAGCATGACCCATTTTATCTCAGATATCCATCCACGGTAAGCAAATATACACCAAGAGACTAGTTGTTTTTTAGCTACAAGTGTGTGTGTGTTGTGTGTGTGTGTGTGTTTTGGACCCTCCCAAAACACACAATCGTTTGTTTCAGCCAAGAAGGGTAATGAGACAGCCCGCTTCGCCAATAAGTTTAATGTCACAAAGAAAGGTCTTTTTTGTGGGTGTTTTTTTTCATTGAGGGAGTTAATTGCCGAAGAGAATTAATTAAAAATGTTGACTTGAGAATTGTACATTGATTACTGTAAATATTCTCCAGAGTTTTGCTCTACTAATTGAGGAGCATTCTGCCTGGTGCATCTTATTACGTGGGCTACTGTATTAGCTGCAGCTCATCCTTGCCAGTATTGATTTTTGACTTTTTTTTGCTTTTGCTTTGATGAAGTGTATTGCACTCAGATTGCCAAAATATCTGAAAATATTGAAGTTACAATTAGTGATTGGTCAAATGCATGTTCACCTAGTTTGTGTACTTCTGGTCTGGGGCTGTTCATTCATGGTTTTGGCTAGGCAACAATTTTGGGAAGGCCTGTTTCAACATGACAATGTCCCTGTCACCGGTCAATAAAGAAATAGTTTCCACCTAAGTTTGGTAAGGAAGCCGCATAGACAGAACCCTGACTTCAACCTCAACAAACACATTTGGGATGAACTGCAGGCCTGATCTCATTGCCCAACATCAGCAGCCGATAAAGGCTTTCTGGCTGGAGTTTTTGTTGCCACATAAGTTACATTTGCATGAAGTTTACCTCTGAACCCCTAATCAAACCGATGCAGTTTTCTTTAAGTGCATGCCACATCCCAGTACACCCTGTCCATATTAACCTTGTAACATCACACACATATGCATGCACACACAAAGAGATAGACAGGCAGACAGGTGGAAGACTGAGGCCTTGTAATGAAACATGACTGGTGAAGGGTGAACAGTCAGGCAAAGGCGCACCACATCAAGTCCCCCCCCTCCCCACCTCAGAGCAGATGAGACATGTAGGGGTGGAGAGAGAGGGGGAAAAGAGACAAACTGGAGGAAGTAAAGGAGCTATATACTTTGATTTAATAACAATTTAATACAGTAAAAAAGGGAAAAAAGTAGCCGTGCATCAACTACCTTTTACCTTGGAGGAAAATGAGACAGATGGAAGAAGTGGGGCTGGAAGGTGAAAGAGTGAGAGAAGCAATGGCAACGGATGAAGAGAGAAAGCGGCAGGAAGGGTGAGGGATAGTGACAGAGCAATGGGCAGAGGCAGGGAGAGAGTGATAGATTGATTAAATTAAACTGTTGGCCATTGTTAATCTTGGGTCTGTGCATTGTTTGGGGGATACTTGCTCCTTTCCCCTGTGGTTTTCCAAATCACTGCAAATGGAAAAATGTGAGCGTGCTGATGTTATGGAACTACACCTTTCTTTGAAATGCTGTCGACCCCGACAGACCCAAGGAGATGGAGAAACCAACACTGGCAGCGCCATGAAGCTCCACCAAATAATGAGCCACTGTCAAAAACAGTAGCAAAATATGTGCTAAAAATCAGTGGAAAGTCCACTTAATAAACACATTTTTATGCAATATTTTTGTTGGGCTGAGCCCAGCTCGTGGCTTGGGTCAGGTCTTTAATTTCCAACCAAGAAGATGCATAAAAATGTTATGTTATCATACTCAACAGACATCATCGACAAATAGCATACAAGTTGCGATAAATAAAGATTATAAAGATTATCTTCTACATATTTTTTATGCACCACATGTGAGTGTACAAACTTTTTGGGGTTACAAGAATTTTGCAGTTTCCTCTCCCCTTTCAAATTTGATACATTGCAATGTCTCTCCCTCTCTGAATCCCCCCCTTTTCCCTTTCTTGATTTTTTTTCACCATCCCTCTCCCTCCTCACCCCTCCCTCCTCATACGATTGGGAATGTATCTACCTATCCAGGCAGCATTGCTGGAGGGGTCCCCCAGGGCTGGAGTCCTTTGCTCCTGGCTGTTTGATGTTGAGCCGGCGCGGATGAACCTCAGCCCATGCCCAGAGTTCGCTCCCCATCATCAAACACCCCAGCTGGGTACCAGGCCAAGGCTGTGGCCCTAATCAAACTGTGCCTCCATGGACCCACCTTGTACACTCCAAATGGGAGAAAAAGACTAATTATTGAAGTAACTCACTCAGCGGCAGCTAACTTTAACACAAACTCCTGCCTCTTACCATTTAGGTTAGATGTGTGAGTGTGTGTTTGGTTCTGTAACAAGGTTGTAGAAGGCAGGAGGAGACAGACATTACAGGCACAGGGGAAAATTCCCCACTGAGGCTCAGGAAAGAATCTGTCATTAGTTTGGTAGCTTATCTATGTTTGGGCTGCAAAATGTAATACCTGTCGATTTATACATTTCCTACTCATGTTATGGGAAGTTGTTGTTATAAGGAGCGCTACAAAATGGGGTAAATGGGGTAAATGGGGGGTGGGGGGTGGGGGTAGCAAGAAGAAGAGAACGGGCGAGAGAGGCTGAGCCCGTCCTTGGAGAGTAGGCAAGCGCTCGATTTTCTGTTTGCTGCCATTTGTCTTCTGCTGCTAAGAGAGATCAACAGTCCTCGGCACACAGATCAATATTCTCTTAACCCGCACCTAATCTGGCGAGAGTTTCCTTCAGTTCCATCTTCCCCTCCTCCTCACCTGTTTTCCCTCCACTTTATTTTACCCCTCCTCTCGTTTTGAGACATTTCTCATGTTCCTGGTCCGAGCATGTGACATAGAAGGGAATGATGTTTCCTGGACACGAACACAGTGTGTGTGTGTGTGTGTGTGTGTGCTCGCGCGCACGTGCTGAAGGAGGGAAGGTGATGGATACGATGTGCTGGCGGGACAGCGTCGCTGCCATGAAAGTCCCCCCGAGGCCGGCGAGATAGACTAGCTGCCTAATCGGCTGCATGACATCGCAAATTCAGCTTCTGTCCCATCCCTCGCCATCCCCCCCTCTCACACATCCCCTCTCCTCACCAAGCATTCCTCACCCCTTATATCTTCTGTGCATCTCGCCAACTCCCAGCGCACCGTTTGAGCGGCTGTCAGAGTTGTCCTGTCGACTAAATAGAACGCTGTCAATGTGTCCCTTTGTTGTGACGGTTATAGGTAGAGAGAAGTGGAAGTGTGTGTACTGGTGCTTACATGTATGTTGCTGGCGTTTACTTTGTGTACTGTATTTGTGAATGTGTGTGTTTACGAAGGTGAGGTAGAGGATGTTTTGTAGGCCCCTTTGGCCTTATTTTTAAGGGAATTATTGTGCTTTCCATGGATTATATTCATTAATTGCTTGTTTGGAACATTGAAAAATTAATTAAATTCGCCTTTAAGATTATTTTTAACTTACAGCATGCTCTTCCCTCTTTGTTCCCAACCAGACTAGTTTTTATTAAATTTGCTAGTTTTCTCTTTTCTTGATGAGATTTGTATGTGGTCTGCATTTTGCAAATGCATTTAATTTTTTTGTTTTTTGCCACAATACAGGGGATTAAATGCACCCAGTCACACGCTCCCATTACTCTCCTAAAGTGGTTTCTAGTCCCCGACCTTTTTTGGCTTTTGATCCTTTGTAACCAAGCAATGCCTACTTGCAATCTCTTGCATGCCTACTTGCAAAGTTGCATATGTCTAGAAGTTTAGAGAACTTCAACCAAAAACCCTTTGCCCTTTACACATTGTTTAATATCAATAGTTTTTAGATGTCCAGTGCAGGTCTAGCTCCCTAGCAGACATGCGTGTCATATGTTGCAAGTAGATGCCCAGAGGGAGGAGTTGAGAGTGAAGAGTGAAGCCAAGGTGCTGCATTAGATCCGGATCCGGGTAGGTGAAGACTCATATGGAAGTACAGATCGGGTTTTAGTTTTATGCCCATGTAGAATTCTACATGAAGGAGTCATGGAAGAATTTCTGTATCATGGCTATATGAGGCTAATTATTTTCTGACATTGTGTGTGTTTGGATGGATGTATGGTATTGACATTATGTCACAGACACAGGTTGTTTCATGATGCCCGACCATCCTTAGCTTCCTGTGATCCTTCAAATCCTTTCTAACCCCATTTCCTGGTGTTTTCTGAACCAAAGCGGTAGGGTTTCTCCATTTACGCGCTGTCCTGATTTGTCATCAGACAAGACAGACCAGGACAGAAAACTGCATTTTCTCCATGCTTGAAGAAGTTTAAGCAGACCTGGACATCCTTTCCTCCCCTTCGAAAATCCCGGGACTGATTGGCAGGCCGCAGGAACAGAGCCTTTCTTTCATAGCTGCGGCCCGAAGTGGAGGGCTTCTTCCATGGACGTACGTCAGCCCCCCGGACAGACAAAGACCGCTAGTGTACACTGCCTGTACTCAGAGGCAAGCGCCACACACAGACACAGTAACAGGAAGACAGCCGGTTCAGTTACCATACAGGCGCACGGGCACTCGAAAAAACGCACAACGTCCGAGCACGCATGCAAAAACAAAGATGCTCATGCATGCATGCAAGAAAAAGTTCTACACGCTCACCCACGACGTGCATACGTACACAAAACAGACATATACTGGACTGTATGTGCAGGCATGCAAGTAGGGTACACACATGCATTCACACACACAATAGCAGCTTTCTTTGTTTGACTAGCTGGCATAACAACACAAGCCACTCATGCTCCAGACACGCGCTGCTTACAGGATTATTTCACAAATGAGATGTTTATAGTTCTGTGTGTGTGTGTGTGTGTGTGTGTGTGTGTGTATCCAAGGGTGAGGGAGAAAGAGAGAGAGGGTATGGTGTACAGCAATATTATGTCAATCTGCCTCATCAGTCATTATTAAACACCAAATATCCACAAAATCAGAAACCAAAGTTGTCAAAATAGTTGCTTTTAGATGAGAAGAAGGTTCCAATTAAGTTCAAGGGAAAATTCTGGTTTAACTTATGTCTCATGGGAATATTCTGGGACAAGGCAGGAATCACGAGTAGTCATACAATCAGAAAGGTTGTCAACAAGCCAAAGGTTCAGCCAGATTATCTAAACCAGGTAAAACCTGAGGTGAGGGCACCAGAGATCTCTAATTGAGCAGGACAGCTGTGTTACAGCAGAGTACAGCAAGCAAAGTAGGTCAAAACTTAAGATGTCTGTCTGCAAACTCTGAAGGATGTTTATGACAGAGAGTTAGGAAAGTCATTTTACTACAGAAGAAAGCTGAGGCTAAATGCTCAATCAGTTTCAGTTGGGGCAAGTACGGGGGATGAAAAAACAGAGCAGAAACATTCTTCAGACACTCTTAAGCAGGGGAAATGTCTCTACGCTGATGAAGACCCTGTTAGGATGAAACTTGTCTGTGTTTTAAACCATTAACATGGCTGACAATAAGAGGTTCACCTCTGTTTTCTCCAGAAAATACGACAAATGAGATGTCCCCACGTTCCAAGGTCTCTGCAAACTTGGTGATTACAATGTTCTTTATACCGATATTAATGGTAGCTAAAACTACAAAGATCCAAAGCGGGATTTCCCCTTGATTAATATTGAAGTTCTGATTAGACAAAACAACACAGGTGTGTATCTGTCTGCACAACCACTGGTGGTAAATTTGTCATGAACAACAGGTTTTCGAACCTGCTTGCGGGCCGTCCTGACAGCATCCATTCAACATTAATACGTTTGCTAGTTTTGCACCCTCCCCTGTGTCTGAATGGATGCTACTGTACTGTCTAGAGTGGGCCTGTATCCCACTTGGCAAAATGACTATTCCAGACTGTGGGCCGGTGGTAAGAAGCATACAAATGAAAATAGCAGCAGAAAAAGGCTTGTCTCTCTCAAGCCAAGCATCTGTTAAGCATTTTAATGGGGATCAATGGAAGGGCAGGGACAGGAGATCGAGGGGTTGATTGGCTGGCCGGCCAGGCGTTCACACAGTCGCCACTCTCCATACTGCCTGCACTGCTGTTTACAGCCAACACAAGCTGCTGCGCCCTGCCCGCGCACTCTGCACCAGCTGATGTGTATATCTATGCTGTGTGTGTGTGCACAGTAGACCAAGTGACGCGTGTGACTGTGCATATGTGCATGATGCATCAGTTTATATTGTTTGTGTGTGCACGTAATTATGTATTAGCATTAGCAAATGAATGTATCTATTGTGTGTGTTCTGTGTACGAATGTGTTTAACTGTGTGTACTGCGCCAACAGAAGACTCTGTAAGTGCGTTGATGGGTGTGTATGACTATTTTGTTTGTATGCTACAGTAAATGTACATCATTTGAGTGCCTGGCCAACAATTTGCTATTCTGTTTGTCATCTGCTTTTCATTTTAATGTGTACTGTTTTTTGACCCCCTCCACACACACACACACACACACACCACACACACACACACACACACACACACACACATACTCATCAGTGCATGTGAAGGTGCAGCGCAGCAGCAAAGAAACAGTTATAGTGATGCTTCCTGGCGTGCCAAATGAATCAGATTAATATTAGCCAAAGTGAATGTCATCATTGGCAACTCTCCCCTCCACCTCTCTATATCATCACCCCATCCTCCTCCCAAACCCCCTCCCTCCCCTCCTCTCCCTTCTTCTTTCCTTGCTGCGTTTGGGTTTCTGAGTCTTGGGCGGTAATGAGGGAATGTTATGCAGTGCCATAAACGGAGGGGCTCGCTGTCAGTATGCATAAAGGATGAGACAGAGAAGATGGCGCTGGGGTCAGGGGGGAGAGAGAAGGAGAGAGTTGACGAGGACAGGATGGAGATAGTGTGTGTGTATGTGTGTGAAACCGGTTCCCTTGTCTCACACACACACACACACACACAAACACACACAGTGAGTGAGCACTCAATGGCAAGGCAGAGAGACATGCTGGTGACAAATAGGCTCCCCTATGTGCCTATCTCACAGGTGCAATGCAGTACATGCAGCGCCCCCTATGCTCGGCCCTGAGGAATGAAAAACCCCTCAGTGGTGCACGAAAAAATTAAATAAAAACAGAGTCAAGTCAATTTAGGTTTATTTTAAGTGTAAAGTCACCTAAGACATGGTCCTAGCACAATCAAAAAACAAACAAACAAAGATTTAGAGTGTACAAGGAAATGGTTTAGGAAAGCCACACAATATTGATGATATCACTGTGACACCAAATTACAAATAGTAAAAGTATTATAGGACATTTACATTTAATATATTGTCCAAGAATGGATTTGTTGGGGCAAAATAACATGTGGTTAAAATTAGACTAAATATGGTTGAAAAGTTTAGGGCACATGTGGCATTTGTTTCAAAAGCATTTAACCCATCATAGGTCTGGTGATATTCGATATTTTTCTTATCATCCACAAACCCCATGAAAACTAAAAGTAACAATGACTTGATCCTCCTAATAAGTCTGTGCATATTAATCCACCGCTGAAAATAGTCCCCAACAAATAATGCACTGTTTACTGCAGCTGGAGTAATGTTTACAAAAAATCTACCATGTCCCGCTGTTTTAGGAAAAGAAATTGTATATTTATGGTCAGTTTTTAAAAGATCTTAAGGAGGAACCAAAGGACTTGGTATTAGAGCCACAAACATCAGAAAGTTTTGACAGATAGATAAAGACATTGTTGGTGTTTTAGACATTTTAGACATGTGGTTATACTGTATAACACAGTGTCCTAATTTCCTTCCTATATGTACACATATATATAAAATAATCCCCCTTTCACCCCTTGTGGGGTGGTATGTTTCATCCTCAAGCTCGGGTCCTCTACCAGAGGCCTGGGAGTTTGAGGGTTCTGTGCATTATCTTAGCTGTTCCTAGGACTGCACTCTTCTGGACAGAGACCTCTGATGTTTTACCTGGTATCTGCTGTAGCCACTCTCCCAGTTTGGGGGTCACAGCCCCCAGTGCTCCAATTACCACTGGCACCACTGCTGCTCTCACTTTCCACATCTTTTCTAGCTCTTCTTTCAGCCCTTGGTATTTCTCAAGCTTCTCGTGTTCCTTCTTCGTGATGTTGCTGTCGCTTGGGATTGCCACATCTATCACTGCAGCCTTCTTCTGCTGTTTGTCAATCAACACGATCTCTGGTTGGTTAGCCATCACCAGTTTGTCAGTTTGGATCTTGAAGTCCCACAGGATCTTAGCTCGGTCATTCTCAACTACCTTAGGAGGTGTCTTCCATTTTGACCTTGGGACTTCTAGCCAATTCTCATGGCAGATGTTCCTGTACACTGTTCCTGTTATGCCGTTCCATGTACGGACTTCCTGCCTGCATCTTACACCATGCTGTTATGTGCTGTACTGTCTCAGGGGCATCCTTGCATAGTCTGCACCTGGGGTCCTGCCTGGTGTGGTAGACCCCAGCCTCTATTGATCTTGTACTGAGTCCCTGTTCTTGTGCCGCCATGATTAGTGCTTCTGTGCTGTCCTTTAGTCCAGCCTTTTCCAGCCACTGGTAGGATTTCTTGATATCAGCCACTTCTTCTATTTGTCTTTGGTACATGCCATGCATTGAAGGCTATTAGTGTCCTGTTGATCTTGTGCACCAAGCATTCCAGTATCCATGTATGTGGCATTGAGTCGTAGGCTTTCTTGTAGTCAATCCAGGCGGTGCACAGATTGGTCTACCTGGTCTTGCAGTCTCGAGTGACTGCTCTATCAACCAGTAGCTGGTGTTGGCTCCCCTAGTATTACTGCCCATTCCCTTCTGGGCCCTGTCCATGTATTGAGCCATGTACCTACTCATCTTAGCTGCTATGATGTCTGACAAGAGCTTCCATGTTGTGCAGAGGCAGGTTATTGGCTGGTAGTTGGATGGGATTGTTCCCTTCTGGGGATCCTTCATGATCAGGACTGTCCGTCCTTGGGTTAACCATTCTTAGTGGGTCCCATCCATCAGCAGTTGGTTCATTTGTGCTGTCAGGCATTCATGGAGTGCAGTTAGTTTCTTCAGCCAGTAGGTGTGGATCATGTCAGGGCCTGGTGCTGTTCAGCTCTTCATACCTGCCACTCTTTCTTGGATGTCTGCCATTGTAATGGTTACTGGATCTTGTTCTGGGAGATTGCTGTGATCTATTCTTAGATCCACTAGACACTGAGCATTGGTGTTGTGGGATGCCTCTTTCTCCCATATGTTCTTCCAGTACTGTTCAGTCTCAGCCCTGGGTGGATCTGATCTTGTGTTAATACCCTGCCACTGAGAGTACACTTTGGATGGTTCAGTGGAGAACATCTGATTTAGTTTCCAGAGCCTCAGGTATCTACAGCTTGTTGTATTTCTTAGGTAGCCCCTTCTTTGCACCATTCTATAGCTCTGAGGGCTGACTAACCTCATATACAGACCTGGTCCTAATGATAAGATCCCAATTCCCCAGTGCAGTGATGGGGACACTGTGCTGTAGGAGGTGCGGATGAGACGTTAAAGTGAGGTCCTGACTCACTGTGGTCATTAAAGATCCCATGGTACTTGTCGCAAAAAGTAGGAGGTTCCCCGGTGTCATGCCAAAAGTTCCCAACCTGGCTGTCTCCATCTGGCCATCCCCCCCTCAATGTTTCCTCCCTCTCTGCCTCAAGCGGTGTGTGGTGAGCGTTCTGGCGCCAGATGGGTGCTACACATTGGTGGTGGTTGAGGAGAGCCCCCACCCCCTTCACTGTGAAGCGCTTTGAGTTTCAATGATAAAGCACTATATAAATGTAATGCATTATTTTTATTATTCATATATAAATAAATATATAAACGCACACATATATTGTTAGATCCCGAGGTACTGGACCAGCTCTCTGTCTTAAAGGGTCCGATCCTCTAGGCCTATGGGTATTACCCTATTGGGTATAACTGAGGACTGTTTAAGCTGGTGCCGAAGAGAACTGTCTTCTTCCTCTTCCGACAGGAATGCTTTTTTCACACATTTCAGCTTTCTCAGTTCTCTGCCTGCCCAGAGTCCTGAGGCTCTTTTCTCATTGATCAGTGCACTTGGTATAGTTGCTAGAATTGTATTTAGTGGTCAGGAAAATAGGCCCCAAGGATCCACCCCATAGACAGTGGCCACTCTGACGTAGGGTGGTAGGATTTGTGTGTTATTGGCCATTTTTGGTTCCTGGTTCTCTTCTAGCTTGGAATTGGCTTGAGCTGCTCAACAACCTGCATTCCCTTCTTCTTTCACAGCACTGTCATGGTGCTCTTCGTGGTGAGGCCATCCACCCTCTTTCCCCTACGACCTGCAATGTATTGACCACATACTTCACACTCCCCAGGGATACGATGAACCTGGCCTCCAGGATCCCAAAGTTGTTGCTTCTCCAAATCCTTCCGTGTGGGCATGGTGCCTGCATGGCCCAGTGCTTTATGTATGGCCTGCACCATTTCCACCACGGACTCTTCTGGGACCACCCTTCCTCTGCGTGTCACATCCCTCATCTCAACTTCATCACTTCCTCGCCAGTGATCTCCCTTTTTCCTGTGGGCCTTCTGATGTACTACATCTGGGGGCGCTTGGAATTCTGGACCCTCACTGTCTCTTCCCTTTGTCTCTTGCCTCAGGCTCAGCATCTGTGGCACCTCAGCCAATGCCCCTGCCATAGCCCTCTTCTTCATCTTTGTCGTCTCGAGTCGTCTATCCTCAAAGCCTCCCTTAGTGCTTTGGGTCAGGGATGAGTTACAGACTGGTTGGCTATTCAGCACCGCTCCTGGATACAGCTTGACTGCTTCTTTCGGTCGCTCTCTCCCCCGCTTCTCCCTCAGGATGTCTGCGGGTAGGTGATTTTGGCTTTCTTTAGCAGGTCACCAGGCAGCTCCGCTTCCCCGCAGGGCTGCCTTCTCGAGTTTTCAGTCGGATGTCCTCTGTGCTGTACACCTTGCTCTAGCGCTCGGGCAGATGTCCTCTCTGCTGCACGCCTTTCTGGCGATCCTGCAGATGTCCTTTCTGTTGCACGCCTCTCTCGGGTTGTTCCACACGAACGACGGTTAGTCTCTCCGTCGGGGTTCTGCTGCAGGCTTAACGAATCCTTTCGTCGAACCTCACGTTGGGCGCCACGTGTTAGATCCCCAGTTACCCCTGTTCAGGAGGTACTGGACCAGCTCTCTGTCTTAAAGGGTCCGATCCTCTAGGCCTATGGGTATTACCCTATTAGGTATAACTGAGGACTGTTTAAGCTGGTGTCAAAGAGATTCCCCTAGCTTCTAACTGTCTTCTTCTGAACGCCTACCCTGCTTACTCTGAAACAACACCCGATTGAATAGCCATAGAGCCAAATACATGCCGTTAACGGGCATGGCTGAGGTGGTCTCATTGATCAGTGCACTTGGTATAGTTGCTAGGATTGTATTTAGTGGTCAGGAAAATATGCCCCAAGGATAGGTTAATTTCGTTGGCTAGAGCAACCTATAAGAACCTTAAAGATGTTAAATACACTTTACCTAATGAATTACTACCTTAGTGAATAAATAAATTCAATGTCTACTACATTTTAAATGCAGTGATTATATATTTTATTGCAAAATTAAGCAAGGGTAAGCATACAAATTAAACTGAATAAAACTTAAGTAAACTGATAAAATCTATAAAATTCAAAACCTGATTATGATAGCTGAGCTTGAGTATTTTGATGTCTTCTTTTTGGAGAGAAAGGGAGGGGAAGGAGTTGTCCCGGCCGGTGAAATCCTTCCTTCGCTGCTGGGCTGTTGACTCTGGTGGAAACTTGAGGCTTTGTCCAAAGCCCTCAAATTTTCTCTAGTTCAATGATTCTTCAGTTGGTTTGGTCGTTGTGGTTATCCTCTGTGGCTCAATCTCTTGAAGTCCACTGAAGAAACCTCTGAGTATTCTCTAGTTGTTTGCTTTTCAAATCCCCAACTTTTGTCTTAGGCTTTTGGTCCGGTGCAGTGATGGACTTGCTCCGAGTTCGATGCCTCTGAGATCTGGCGAGGAACAACCCCGATCTCTTTCTGACTCCTCTTTATATATCCTACCCAGTAGCTATTTTTAATTGTCAAATCAACTGCCACCCTTTTCCTGTCTATGTGACTACTGTCACATAGATTGTTCATCCCGTAAATTAAGTTGGGCCAAAGATGTCCTTATCTGGCCCTTTCATTTCCCCTTGCTGACCCTTCTCTCCCAATGATTCATAGTCATAAGACCGTTACACCCATCTCAGTATTTATTTTACAGAGATCAATTCAATTTATTCATCTTCAGTATCAATAAGATATCCTGATTTTCAATCATCATCATATCATGTTTATACCAAATATCTTTCTTTTAATCATTATTCAATATATTGCTTATAGCATTGTTAAGCTCTGTGTTTTGCAGATGGAAGTACATTGCACTTCCCTTTTCTCACTCTCTGTTGTTACTAAAGGGAGAAAGGCTCCAGTTTTCTTCTTTACAACCTAATAGCAAGAGCGTTGGGATCTCAACTTATTTGACAATATATATATATATATATATATATACACACACACATATATATATACACACACACACACACACACACACACACACACACATATATATATACACACACACACACACACACATATATATATATATATATATATCCACACTCTTCTTTCAAAAGGACATGTTCTAGATGTGCTATACATCATTTCACAAACATCTCCCTAAAATTCAGACATATTTGATATCTTTCAAAACTTAATAAAAATATCTGAACAATGTTTGGCTGCACAGCATGTGCATGTGTGCATCAACAGGCCCACCAGTGGGTCTGGAAGTTTAATGTTGGTGGTGGCACGTGGTTACCTCCCTAGGGAGGCGTCCAGGAGGCACCCTTACCAGATGCCCAAACCACCTCAACTGGCTCTTTTCGACGCAAAGGAGCCACGGCTCTACTCTGAGTTCCTCGCGGATGGCTGAGCTTCTCACCCTATTTCTAAGGGAGACACCAGCCACCCGCCTGAGGAAACCCATTTCGGCCGATTGTACCCGTGATCTCGTTCTTTTGGTCATGACCCAGCCTTCATGACCATAGGTGAGGGTAGGAATGAAAACTGACCGGTAGATTGAGAGCCTTGCCTTACGGCTCAGCTCTCTTTTCGTCACAACGGTGCGGTATAGCGAGTGCAATTCTAGAAAATTATCAGATATATTAGTAAATGTTAGCAAGTAATGGCTGAATTTTGCTTTAAAAGTAACTTAATATATAGGTAAACAGAGCGTAGAATTAAATTAATTTGATACATGAAAGCATAAATTTTGACTTTGGTGCTTTCACTTTGAGCCGATGCTCTTTCCCTGCCGATCGATGTCTGTCTGGAAGAAATCCAGCTCTCTCTCTCTCTCACATGCACACAAACACACCTTTAAAAAGCCTTCGATATCATTAGCTGTCATGTTTCACGGTAGGCAACCCAACAGTGCACGGGGATACACAGCGTCTAGAGGGTATGTGTGTGTTTGTATGAGCGTGCGCACACAAACAAGGATGCATGGTGAGTGTGTGAGTGGATTACACCAGGTTCACAGTGTGTATGGGGAAAGCGTGGCAGCAACTTGGCTCCATAATGGGATTTCTCAGTACTCCTACTCTGCTCACACACACACACACACACACACACACACGCACGCACAAATACACTGATCTCACCCCAAACAAGCAGGTTAGCAGTAACAAAGCAAAGCACATATCCTATCTTAGCAGTAAGAGGTAAGCTGCAGCGGAGCTCCAGCTCAGTTAAAGACACATATCCCCTCACCTCTCCTTCTCACAAAAGCCAGGGAAGAAGGATAGGGTGAGAGAGAGGGAGAGAAATGTGTGCAGGGATCAGCTACATTAGACAGGGATAAGGAATGCTGTAGTAAAGCTGGATGAGAGTGAGGAGGGAAAAAGCTACCATACAGAGCCTACTTATAAAAATCAGAAATGTGTAAAATGGACTGATGTTTCAAAAGCAGAAGCTTTTATTGCAAATTTTGACTTTTAGAGCTAAGTGATCTTGCACAGATCAATCAGTGTGGGCAGTACTACATGACATCGCATTCCTATTGTTTGTTGTTGTTGATAATGTCAGTCCACAACATCTGTCACCAGATTTTTGTTTAAAAAGTAGAAGAAGTGCCAGGATCTGTTCCAGACACAAGAAACCCTCTTTCAAAATCACATTGGTATTGCTACATAATGTTAATTTGTAAAAGCCCAGCAGCGTAACCTTGCTGTTGCGTGAGTTCAATAAATTTTTTCAATGCTAACAATTATAACTTTGATAAAATCATGAAGGATTCAAATACTAAATATGAAAGCTGTCCTAGATATTCTTAGAATATAGATAGTAAAGTGCAAAGAACACCTTTCGCTTTTTCATGAAGATTAATGGAAGAAACCCTCAACCCACTGAGATACCAGCCCGGCATCCCTAGGACTTACATCTATATTGGACAAATCCACAGCTCATGAAATATGTCCAATGCTGACGTTGAGCCCCAATGCAGACAGTAGTGTGTGCTATATGTGGCGTGTTTTATGCAGGAGACTTGAGTTTGTAACAATGAGCTTTCTCTAAATGTAAGTGCACTTTTGTTGCCAAGTGTCAATGGACATAAAAAAATGTCACCTTGGAGTTTTTCAGCAAACAATTGAGATCATATTAAAAAGTATTAGGTGTGTTTCTGACATTTAAATTTCCCACAAACCTGCTTTCTGTTCCAAAGAGGATCTTTTTTGGAAATTAATATTCCACCAGACATCTGTTACTTTCGCAGTAATTTTAGCTCAATATGCTCGGGGAGAGCAGTGCCCTCTTTCTCTTTTGTGTCATAGAGCAAGCCAGTGCTCACAAAAACCAACTTGGTGGTTAATTAATTTAAAAAAAAGTTCATTTCAGTGTGGAGGGGTTAACAAAAAATCCTATTTTATTGATTTATTTAGGATAAAATGTGTCTGGAAATGTGTCTACAGAAGCACAGGTTTCATTCCAGTTGAAGAGTCAGAGGCGAGAGAGAGTGTCATCTCTGGAATATTCTGTGCTAAGGACAAACCAACCAAAGGCCAGCTAGGGACAGAGTGTGCTGCTTGCAGCCCACACTACCCCACTTTTCTCCCAGGTGTGGTGGAGAGCCAGGTGCATCTCTCCCTCTTTGTCTTTTTTCTTTTTCGTTTGTCCCTCTTTGCCTCTCTGTCTCTAACATGCACCTGGAGGGAATTCAGCCAAACTGTCATTGTGAATGTCCCACAAGCTGAAGAGCACAAACACTGCACCCACTTTGCTCTTCGAGGGCCAAAAGCAAATAAACACCTGAGCATAATGTGAAAATGTGTTTTGGACTCGGGAGCAAACTTTGGAGCGTTTCTGCCTTGTAATTCCACCTGAAAAAACAGAGCCTCCTTCATCGTGGCCCCCCAAGATAGTTTTGTCCCTCACCCTGCAATTTCCTATGGCTTGTCTTCCCATCAAATGCTGCTCCATAGAACCCATTGAGGGTAAACATTGCGTATATGAATGTTTAAACTGAAGCAGTTCAATCAGCGGTGCCTTTTTGTGATGAAGAGCTGGTCTCAGCTTAATACAGCGGCTGCAGATGCATTGAGAGGTGAGAACTCAGTGTGCAGAGGACAAACAAAATAGAATCAAACTCCAAACAAGACCTGTCAGCTTCCTCCCTTTCAATCTCTACCCGCATCATCTTTTTTTTAGCCCTCTGTCCATCCCTTCCTGCCTCCCTCTCTCAACTAATAACTCAAACAGGCCCTCCATCCAGTTTTCTTCTTTTTGACTTTCTCCTTCTCCGCCCACAGAGCAGAGGAAAAGTAAGCAAAGAAATTCTCCGGGCTCAGCAGCGGGGGAAGACAACTGTCCCCCTATCCTTGGAGCTGAAGCGGGCCAAATAAAATAGCAAGTGCTGCACCAGGAAATGGCTAGCCAAACACACAGGACCATGAATCTAGGGTTGGCAGAGTGTAAGGATTTCTCCATGCAGTCCCCCAGGCATCCTGTATGACTATAGAGGCCTTTTTGTATTGAAAGGACATCTCCCAAATGGGTTTAACAGTAATCTGAATCAGGGATCCTCACAGAAGTTTTATTCCATCAGTCAATCTATTCTAGATGTTACTGCAAATAGAGACGCTGCTGATATTTATAATAAAGCTGTTTCTTTATGCTATTAACAGTATATTGTAGTACAAATGCTGTCATAGTTGCGGGGTCCTCCACAACACTTGGCAATGTTTTAAATTTGGTAACACTTTACAATATGGTAATACAAAATTTTAAATGTGAGAACAAATCATGAACTGGTGACGCATTGATTGCTAATAAGTAGTTTTGGAACAACTCTTTGGTCTATCATTAAGAAGCTACTTTGGTAAGTTGAGTTTGGGGGTGACACTTAACAATGACACAAAAATAATAAGGTAATAAGGTAATCATGAAGCAATGAAGGATAGTAACGAGACACCATGATGCACTATTTTACGTGAGGGGGCACACAAATAGAAACTGAAATGTACAGGATTAGAAATCAATCCGTTTTTTTGTGCCACGAAGCAGCAGACGAGTAAATGAGGAACAATTCCTTATGAAAGTGGTCCGTATCTCCATAGTCTGTTCACAAGCAACTTAAATATCAGTCATCAATGCAGGGCTACTCAGGAGATACAGACAATGGATGATTTTTCTGGTTTGGTTTCAAAATTCTATTTGTGCAACTTTAAAATTTGTAACTTTGAGAAAAATATAAAATAAACCCTAAAAGATATGAACTTGAAAACTGCTACTTTTGCACCAGTAATAAACTTCAACCAATAAGGTCACACTTCTATTCGTCCTATTAAATCATAATGCCATTCTCTAACTGATATCCTATTGTTTAATCAGTAAAAATGTGTTCTTGTCCAACCACAACGTGCTGATTTAACAACAAATACGTCACATTAAGGAAGTAATTATACAAATTTAAGGGACCTTAGAGTTTTGGAAGTGTTTTTCTTTAGATAAAGCACCAAATCATCAGCTTTTTCTCTATCCATGTACTTTACATAATTTATAAAACCTGTACTTGTTGTTTCAGCAGTAGGTGTAAAATTTATTCTTAACTAGACATTATCCTGAGGACTAGTGTTGCGTTTTCTCCAAACATAGCCATGAAAATCACAACAAAAAAAGGTGCTGCATTTAATGGCCAAGAAACTGAAACCTATGACTTTGGTTTCCCTGTGGCAGCACAATGTGAAAGAATCCTGCACTGAAGATGCAAAAAGGTGAGACACCAAACACTATATAACACATTGAATCAATTCTGTGTTAATTTAGCTGCCTGAGTTAATCTAACCAGGACATCTACATTACATTTCTCTGGATATTTCTGTGGCATGTTGCCTACCCCCCCCTCTAATCCCACCCATCTCTCCCACCTTCCCTCACCTCAAAAAAATGAGAGAGAGGGAGCCTCTGTCAAAGATTGTGCTGTTTGCACAGCCGACCACAGAGAGGGGAAGCCAAAGATTACTGCAGCCACCGTGGAAATGCTAGAAGTGGGTGGCAATCGCTGGGGAGCGGAGGTTAGGGAGGACAGTTAGTTAGTTAGTGTGTGCATGTACGTGCTATAAACAAACTACTGTGTTATGGTACTGAATGTTCTCATAAGATTTGATATGTGTTCCTGGTCCAATGAATTGTACATGCTTGAATATGTAATATATCTGTAACTGTGTATGCAGTCATGTTTTAAACCAATACAAATCTTACTTTGTGATATTAATATTAATCTTGTAATGACTATTTTAGTTTGAGGATTGAACTGGAACAGGATTTTCAGTGATTTTCTGGAGGGGATAAAAACTTTAGCATTTAGGATTTTGTACTTTTCTGTGCAATCAAGGAAAACTTTCTAAAACCATCATCACTGATGTCGAAGTGTAACGTTTTGCAAATTTCAGCAATTTCAGAGGCAGCGGACAGTTAGTGTTCTGTTCTGTCTTTTGTTACAATGTATTTCATATTTTTGCAAATAAACTAAAAGAGTGCCCTGTAGCCAGACCATGAACAGGGCCTGGATATTGATTTTGGTGCTCTGGGAGGCTCAAGGTCATGAGAGGTGCTCATCTGTGCAGTGGAGCAGTTGGGAAGTGTGGGGAGTGACTGGCGCATTAGTTAGTGGAATTATGTGGATCACGGCTGCAACAGCAAGAGGTGCAAATGCTCACCGGCAGGATTAGATAATGCTATTATCAGTATGATAGTAGCATTAGAAAGAAGCATTAGCATGGATAATTCCACGGATTCAGCAGCAGAGAATCGCCACAAAATCATTGCATTATACCCAAAGAGATGAGATCCAGATATAGAAAAGCACTTTGGGCTGCAGAGAATCAAACTTGATGGTAAATCTTCAAATTAGAAATCGTCACGTTTTCGTGTCTTGTCGGGTAAACAGGTATTTAACAAAGGATGATCAAACACGCCTTGTCTCACAACGCTGAAAAAAGATGGCAGCTCCAGACAACACCCTCCCCATCTATGCATTTCCCATTAAAACACCATATTTGCTTTGTAGTTTCAATCCTTTAGGAACAGTTGGAATACAAAACACATCCTAAGATGGTGTTTTTTATTCTAAAAGGGTGTTAGTATATTTAAATGTGAATGGTGGGAAAAGAATCAGCACTTAGACTGTTAGATTCGGTATATACCTTGATGCTTTTGTTTCACCTTTCCTATATCCCTCACCTAAAAAACGTATATATCTTTCTCCATCTCTTCCTCA
>NC_060150.1:16075934-16151851 GCF_021292245.1 Micropterus dolomieu | reverse complement strand
GATAATGCTATTATCAGTATGATAGTAGCATTAGAAAGAAGCATTAGCATGGATAATTCCACGGATTCAGCAGCAGAGAATCGCCACAAAATCATTGCATTATACCCAAAGAGATGAGATCCAGATATAGAAAAGCACTTTGGGCTGCAGAGAATCAAACTTGATGGTAAATCTTCAAATTAGAAATCGTCACGTTTTCGTGTCTTGTCGGGTAAACAGGTATTTAACAAAGGATGATCAAACACGCCTTGTCTCACAACGCTGAAAAAAGATGGCAGCTCCAGACAACACCCTCCCCATCTATGCATTTCCCATTAAAACACCATATTTGCTTTGTAGTTTCAATCCTTTAGGAACAGTTGGAATACAAAACACATCCTAAGATGGTGTTTTTTATTCTAAAAGGGTGTTAGTATATTTAAATGTGAATGGTGGGAAAAGAATCAGCACTTAGACTGTTAGATTCGGTATATACCTTGATGCTTTTGTTTCACCTTTCCTATATCCCTCACCTAAAAAACGTATATATCTTTCTCCATCTCTTCCTCAGGTCTTTGACTTTAGCTGTACATCTCCTATTTGGCTGGTAGTGAGAATAAAGAAAATGGATTTTGCCTGGATTCAGCTCATCTGGTACTTCAGACACCACCAAAAGGACTGAGTGACTTACATCCTCTTTTACCAGCGTCCCCTAGGAATTCCGTCCATTTATAGCCAATGCCAGCATTCAGTGGCAGTGCAGGAAGTAACGGTGAGGAAGTTGGGTGGATTTTGCAAAAAGCAAGAATATTAAAACTGTCGGTATTAGACTTAATCTGTGGTTTAGCAAAATTGTCCATCAGCGATGGCAAAGGGTTGCTTTTACACATGCACCCTTAAACAATCAGCTGTTGATTCAGATATGACTGACGCTTGTGCTGCAACACCTGGTCCCCAAGGACAAAACATTTGGTATGCAGGAATTGATGGATTTTATGTTTCCAATGGCAGCAACAGCAGTTTCTGCTAGAGAATAAAAAGAAATACAGAAAATGTCATTGGTCATCACGGTAAAACCTCCTCTTATACAGGATCAATTCTTTGAAGTGATATTAATGGATAACCAGCCTTGAGCCAAATTCACCTGGAAAACTGATTTCATAGAAAAAAACAGCTGGCCATAATATTGTGCACACTCTGTTTTTTCCCTTTCCACATGGCATTTCTCACTCTTGCAAACTTGTGCGAAGGTGGAATGATAACCATGTTGGTGTGGGAGGTCTGTTCAGCATGCTACAGTAGCAGGAGGTTGTACACACACACACACACACACACACACACACACACACAGCTGCTGCCATAGCGCACATGGCAGGAGACATGCCTGGGTATAAATAATATGCCACTATTTTGTCTTTACATATTTAGCTGGTGGATATTTTAATGCAAATTAATGTGGTGGGATTGGAGAGGGGTGTTTTTGTTGACTGGAATTAGTGTTGTGAGCGAGCTTTCTTCTCCATTCTTTCCCTTTCTTTCTCTCCTCTCCAAATTACAGCTATTAAGACGAGACTGGTGTGAGCCAAACACAGTGCTCCACTTAATGTGATTTCCCCAGCTCTGAGAAAGGAATAAGAGGCAATGATTCACGGGAGCCCCACAAAAAAGCTAGAGAGACGGGAAGATGTCCACCTCCGACATGTGCTGAACACAAACACTGGGCTTGTTTAAGTGTGTAATTGCGTGTGTGCGATTATTGCATGCTTACAAGTGCACACGCACGAGTATTTGCGTGCGGATGAGCTTAAAATCAACATTATGATTTATGACATCCTGTATTTAAGTCTGGCTATTCCGCACATTAGCACAACCCTAATCTAATGAATAGACTGACTTAGAAAGAAACATGCAAATGCCCACTGCCTATTTCCAGACACCAGGCTTGAGAGCCAGCAACTGTGGTCCCTCATCTTGATGTGGCT
The DNA here is from genome assembly GCF_021292245.1 of Micropterus dolomieu. Taxonomy (NCBI): domain Eukaryota; kingdom Metazoa; phylum Chordata; class Actinopteri; order Centrarchiformes; family Centrarchidae; genus Micropterus; species Micropterus dolomieu. Next base: position 16,149,890 of record NC_060150.1, on the reverse strand, counting down.
TTATAGTGTTTCTGCAAAATGATCTCGCTTACAACTCCCCCCCACTCGCACACAACTGAGGAGTAATGTGACAGCAGCACGCCGCCTTTTCTTCAATGTCTACCACGCCAGCTTTCAACACCCGCCATTGGCAGAATTGGGTTTGACAGCTCTCGTTGAGGCCTGGCAATTGGCCGGGCTCCAGGGACGTTGTACGAGAAGAGACGTGTACACAACCAAAGGGTCCTGGAACAGGCAAACTAAGCAGTCACTGCTGTGAAACTCGAGTAGGGGTACGGTCAAACTGGGCTCAACTCTAGACCTCACTTCATCACATACAGCTTAACAGCCATGTTTAAAAGCCCTGAGATAAGGCTAAAGTGGGGGTGGGCGTGGGAGTGCGAGGAGGCCATCTGAAGGAGTCCGGCGCTGAAAAGTGAACGTGTGAGTGCTGACAGCAACACAGACCCTTTGGAAAGACACTTAACACCAGAGCCAGGACACAGTAGATTGGAGATACTGTAAACCAGCAGGCAGAGAAAGGCCTTCACTCGACAGCTTTGTCTGATTCACAAGATACTGTTGTTGTGCTGAGGGTGAAATGTAGCATAGCGCTTTCATGAAAATGACTGTGATTAGGGAGAAAAATGTGTTATTTTTTCCACATTGTCCACAATGAAACAGCAGGAAGAAGTTAGTAACCAAAACTGAGCGCAACTCTGTGCAGTTTTGCAGTGGATACAGCATCTGAATCCAAGGGCCACGTAGGCTGGCCTGCCCCATAGATCAAGGCTTAATGTAGCCTGTGGCGCTGGCAGGATGGCCGAGACAAATGACAGTTCACAGAGGTGGGGTCCCTGGGCAGAGTTTGGCCTGGCCTCTGGTGCTCTACTGAGGCTGCGTTGCTAGCCGGAGCCTGCAGGACAGAAAGCCCATGCGGGGAGGGAAGGAGAGAGTGTGGGGCTGGGAGGGCTTGCTCGCCTCGCTAATGGGTCCCCAGACAACCAGGCTTGACCTCACAGGCCCAGTGCATTCATTACCAGCTGGTTAGCAGCTAGTGCTAGCGCAGCTAGCACCAGCAAGTTAACTGCAGTTAGAGGTTAAAGCCTGCTTTATGGGGCCACATAAAGACCTCTGTGAGCCTGAGTAGTTACTTTTGTGATTGTGATTTGCTGCAGTTGATGTGATGTGATGTTGATGAAAATCAGTAACAAACACTGCAGCAGACTATTATATTAGATACAGAGTAGATGCAAATTGAGAGAAAGGCTGACTTTGGTGATTATCATGGTTTAACCTAAGCACATGAACGAATGAATGAGCAGTGAGTCAGTTTCAACAACCTTGAAGCAATGGTGAATTTCAGAATCAGAAAGAGCTTTATTGTCAAGTAGTATTTTACACATATGAAGAATTTGCTTTGGTGATAAGGTGCTACACATAGACAAACATACAGCTGACATAAACAAATGTACTACCATAGTACCATATCAACATTTGATAAACTTGACCAGAGAGTTTTATTCTTGACCTTTGCAACACATATCTGTGATTGAAAGCTAAAAAGCTAGTAAGTGAATTCTGGGTTTATGATCAGATATTTGAAAACAAGCAATTTTAGTTAGTAGAAAGTTGAAACTGCACAGTACTGAAGAGGTAGATTTTACTCCTTAACAGCAATAAGTAGTCTGCCAATAACCTCCTTCAGGACCACAGCCTAAACTTTGCTTTTCCATCCTTGATGTAGCTTGAGTTTGATAAAAAAAAAAATGCTACTATTCCTGACCACTCCTGTCTCGTTATACCTCCCCTCATCTGAGTCAAGGAAACGTGCATTCATGGTGCTGCAGATCACAGGAGTCCATTCCCCATTTCCAGTGAGTGCACAACTCGGCTGAAATAACCTCCTGGAAGTCTCCTCATCTCTATGCAGCTATCATTTTGCTCCAAAGATGTCCGGCCGCCCTGCAGCAGCAACCCACAGCGCCTGTGAACTCTGCATACATTATCTCTCCTCCCTCTGTAGGGCGCTGCGCTTTATGCGGGAAACTGGCCACATTTATCAGCATCCTCTGTATCCCCCCATTGCCTGGCAAGGCACCTGCTGCTAGTCTAACTAAAGCCTGGCCGCTGCCTTATCGCTTCTGCAGATCACAAGGCGCAGGGATGTAGATTGTTAGCCAAACAAACAAACAAACAGAGAGCTAGTGCTTATTTTCTTGCATTTCTCCCATCAGATTTGCCCACATCTGAAGGTGAATGGAGGGAAGCAAGTTTAAGGAATGGATTATGGGTGGCTTTTGAAAACAGCGTTAACTGGGGCACGGGCGTCTGGCACACTCTCCCCTCGGTGCCGGGCCTAATGATTTCTAATGCTGCTAAACATTACGGCGCCGTGAAAGCCTCGCTTTTCACTGGGGACGCGGCCGCAAATCTCCCATCGCATGTTCCCTTTGTTGATTTTTGTGAGACAACAACACGGCAACGCTTATCTCCATTACAGACCAGCACCACGGGGAGCTTTCCCAAAGCCTTTCACCCAACGCCTTATTAGCAGCTATTCCCTCCTGTCTCTCTCATCCTCCAACTGGGAGCATATAGAGGGAAAGAGAGAGCATTATCCCAGCGTCTCCTTCCGATTCCCCACAAACCCTTACTACTTCTATTCACACGCCATTGGCCCGGGATGGCCCCACTTCCCCGTCTACTCTCCCTTCTCTTCTTTCACAGTCTTAGCCCTGAATCACACTAAGAAGAAGAAGAAGAAAAGAAAGCATTTCCAGTTATTTATAAGCCCATACAAAGGGTTGGCTGTTAATTTCAGAGCCTGTAAGAAGATGAGGTTCTTTTGTGCTTGTTTGTATTGTGGAAAACAAAAAAGGGATAATGCTGTCAATACTGATAGCTTCATATTAGAGACTCAATGTTTTACTTTTGACGTAAAATAGCATATGACTGCAAAGTTTACTGCTACAGCTTAAGAGATAAATGTTGTCTACAAAGGACAGACCAAGCGTTTCTTATTTAAGGGTGTAACAGCAACTCTGAGATGAATTCTAATGTGAGGAAGTTCCTTTATGGGGTGATCTTGTGGTCTTCTCCCTTTATCCCCTGCCTCTTCTCGCCTCCTCTTTCTGCTCCATCATGCCCTCTTTTCTTACTCTTGCATTCTGTGTGTGTGTGTGTGTGTGTGTGTGTGTATGTGTGTGAGACTCATGCCCTCAGTTGCAGCAATGACGATAAGGATCTGCTTTTTTTTTTTGGGTTCCTCCCCAGAAGTACCGATTCCTGCAGCCCTCAGCTGGTCCCCCCGTTTGTTTAGCGTGTGTTTGTTTCTCTGTAGCCCTGGGATTAATTATCATAACCATATGCCTGGCTAATACATCTCTCTCCAAGCCAATAGTGTGGCAGTCTGCTACTTCTCCATTTTAATTACAGCTAACATCGTTAGCCTGATTTTGTTTTGCAGTTTCCTGCTTATTTTTGAATTGTTAATTCAAAATACCATCAGAAAATATGGGACTGCAATAATTAACTCCTCTAAAGTAACTTGTGTGGCATTGCGACAGTCTAGCACACAGGAAAAATTGTTCACACTTCTGACAGTGGAACAGCATTAATTCAAAGAACCCTGCGTTAGCTTTTGGCAAAACAGTCCAATCACGATACCTCCACGACATGATATTTCATTTGACACACAAGTTGGATATTTATCAAAAATCTACAAGTTTCCTTAGGTGTGAATATGTCGGTTGTGTGCACAAGATTTGAAAAGCAAGCTGTGTTGTGGCGGTCGTCTGCGGTGAAGGTGAGGCCCGGGAAGTGCTGCTAATGTATCTGGGAAGAAGTGGTGTCATGGGTTCAGTGTCGGCTCATATTTTACCAGCTTGGCGTAGGGCCACACAAGTTTTGTCTGGGTGTGGCGGAGGGGGTGGGGGAAGAGGGGTAATGACTGCTGAGTCAATCAGCGCAAGCGGAGATGGTGTTAGGTCAAAGTCACAGTGTGGAGGGAACATCAAAAGGGGCGGGCTGCCATGCTGCTTGGGCTTGGCTCAGTTTTTCACACTGACATAATGACGTAACGCTATTAGGTGTTGCATTGCTTGTGATGACACCTAATAAACAGGCTCAGTATCACAGGGAATTTTACATCGCTTGGATGATTCTACTAACATCGGTGCCGAATCTGACGCCAGTAGCCACGCAGGGCTTTGCTGTGGCCTGGTTCTGCTGGGTGGCGTTTAGGATTAAGCATTCTGCTCTGTTTCCCAGGTAATGACATGCCCACTCCTTCTGTTTTCACCAGGCCTTATTTCAATAAGAAATCATCCATTATTTAGCTCCCAACCTCTCTGCCCTGTTCGCCTCCTCCCCTCCTCCTCCCTCCCTCCCTGCTAGCCTCCCCTCGGATCGAGGCACCCCGCTGATTCTCACTTCAAGGACGAACGTGGCGGAGAGGAGAGGAGTCGACCCAGTCACCAGACAAGCTCTCAGAAGAGAGGGGGGGAGACAAAGTAAGGAGAGAGAAAGAGCACGTACGAGAGTGCACACACACACACGCTGAGCTCTCAGAAGAAATGTGAAAAATGTGTGACCCAAATATACATTGCTTTGTACCCTGGTTCAAAGTTTCCTGTCCTCTCTACCAAACAGTCAAGGAGAAGGGGAAAAAAAACAACAATGAATAAATCATACAGCAACTGAAACCTACTGTAGTACTATTCCTGAAGAGAAAGGGAGAGAGCTAGAGAGGGAGACAGAGAGAGAGACAAAGATACAGAGAGAGCACAGGAGAGAGCGAGAGATTAAAAGAGTTGAAAGTGAAATGGAAAGAGCAAACACCTCTTTGGTCTTTTGATGGCACTCTCTTATGGAACATGGTATTTCTTGATTCACTCTTAAATCCATCATCAGTCAAGCTAATAATTCAACGTAAGTGCTGCTGTGAAGCAATAGATCACATACACCAGGCGCTGTCCCCTGTGAACACTCAAATTACTGGAGCCAAACAGTTGGAGATCCTATTAACCAACTCCAGACTTTGATTCAAAGTGTCATTTTTATTGCTATAAAGTCTCAAATTAGCAGATTACTTTTGATACTGCAGGGCCACTCAGAAGAAGAAATGCTTGCTGAAACTGAGACTGTTTTGGTCCAGTACAAATGTATAATCCTTTTAGTATTGGAACAACATAGAGTAATTCTCTAACATAAAGAGCTAAAGCAATCAGTATTAGAGGTGTTTGCTGTTGCTACAAAACAGCTGTTAACACAATAAAGTTCCATTCCATCAAAGTCCAGGCCTATAGAAAATATTTGATCACTTTATCTATTTCCTGATAATCATTTTAATGACAAAATACGTGTACCAAACAGGGCCGTAACTATGATTTTAGAAATACTAAAAGGTCATGAAACCAAGTAACCCCACCTAACCCATAGGAATGTTTATTGTTTTTTTTATTACTTATGGTTTTGTTACTTGTTTTTGTTTTTTGTTGGCCTTAAACCTGCATTCTTCGGTTTTTTGGCCACTTGGTAGCAGCGACACAAACTGTAAACACAACGTTGACTTTATAAAGTTGAACCAACGAAGATGTTAGCAAACAGTTTTCTATTAACACAACTAGCGGATACAAAGCAGAATTAGCAGTCTTTTGGAGTTTCTGTCCATGTGGTTAATGTCAGTCCACTGGTCACTTGGTTTTGGTCTTCATGAACCACTGAGGAAAATTTCTCAACACTCTTGCCTCTGAATGCTCTGCTGTGTTAGCTAGGTAGTCGCTAACTTGGTCAGCACGCTGTTTGGTGTTGAAACAGGGGTTGAAACTGTAAAGTTAGGTGCCGGTAAAACCAAAACAATAAGCTGCAAGATTTACATTTTAGCACTATGATCAACTGCACAGTACGGTTTAAAGCCTAAATAGATTTGAGTCTAAAACATTTCTGGAATCAGCCTTTAAAATATTTTGTCTGTTGCAGAAGGTAAACCTACTAATCCTACATAAACAAAAACCAAGGTCATGTCCTTTAATGGCTACACTAAAGTATACATTTATAGCTGTGCATGTATGCTGTCCTGCTACACACATTTTCTGTGTTGACTTGCACCTGTCATGCAGTATATGACAATATTAACCAGGTGTGGTAGTGCCTGATGCTCCCTTGCTGCACGACATACATCAGATTCTGCGTGATGGCTCTGAAGCACAGGGAGACCCACCAGAGAAGCTGTCAGAAGGCAGGCCAGATCCCACTTAGCAGATCCCATCCCTGTCTCAAATCTCAAAAGCAGAGCAGCAACTCAGCCCACGGTGGGCTGCGACACAAAAAGTCACCGCTCCATCTATCACAAGAGAAAGCTGCTAATGATGATGTTTTTCTTCAAGTGCACAAACATCAAGTCCGGTGAGGTTTCTGCGTGTGTCTATGTGTGTGCTTGACAGAAATGTCTTCTTGCATTACACTTCTGCGGCGGGAAGATGTAATAATTTCCCTTGAAAACTGGGGCTAGACGCACGCTTCCTAATGATGGAATCTTTTGATGTTTAAATTAGGATATCACACGCGAGGAGCTATCCTCTCAGGGCCGCACCTTCTTATGACAAGATTAGCAGCAAAGCAAAGCCATTACTGTGGTTTATTTCTGCCCCAGCCAACTCCCAGAAACAGGCTCAGAGGTAGGCAGCCATCCAGAGAAATAGAGATAGATGCTGAAAAAGGGAGGGAGGGTGGGAGGTGTAGTTTAAAAAAAAAAAAAAGAGAAGAAGTGATACGAGAAACAGCAATGAAGAACCCAGAAAAGAAGAAAAAAAGAGGGAAAAAACTAATGGGGTACACACTCTTTATAGATCCCATCCAAACCACTTATTTATAGATCATCTGTGAAGCACACATAAACCTCTGCTTCAAATTTCTGTCAGCCTGTCACAATGTCAGCCATGTCAACTTTTACATATTTTGCTGTCTCTGCTGTCAACACACTGTACAGCGATAAGAATTAATAACGCAGTAATGCTGACAAGCGCCAAGACGGACTGGTAGCAACATTTACTGACTTAGCAGACTGTCCCACGAGAGCCCAGATAGCCTGTATGTGTGTGTGTTTGTGTGTTTATAGGACAAGAAAGAAGAGCTGAAAAACTGAAATTGACTGACATTGATCACATTTTATAAAACCCCTCCCCTATGGAGCATTTGCATGAGTGATAAGATTATCCTCAGTCCTCATGTTGGGGCTGGGGTTGGTAACTGGTCCCTACCTGGATACACAGGACTAGAATGCTATTGATATCAACTCCTCTTCTTGAAAAGAGTCTATTTCCCGCATCCAGAGCCCAAATTTTGATCAACAAGAAAGTAGTAGGTGTAGTTACCCTAGTTCTCTTAAACATAGGGTTTATTTAAGTCTAGGCTGAGTCATTCTCACGCCACTGATATCATACGCCGCAAAGGTTTTTAGAACCAGTCAGTTCCTGTTAGCTAGAACTCTAAGCTATGTTCAAACTGGCCAATCCGCACACTTAAACAGGTTAAGAAGTTTAACCATCCACAACAGTTGGCCTGTGCTTGCTCATCCAAGTTGCCTTGGGGACAGCATATAGCAGCCTATGGGCCAAATATTGTCCTTCACCAAAATTATTTTTTTACCTTGAGTATGACTTTCTATTGGTAAATATAGATACAGTATAATAATGTAAAACCAATTTACTTGGCAAAAAACAGTGGCAATAAACAAAGTAACCCAATTTAATTCCTCAGCATTGTGTCAAGAAAAACAAACAAACCTGAAAAAAGATTTGTGTTTAATAAACACAGATGGCAGCATGATAATTTTAGCAACAACTGTATAGCAAAGACACAGAGGTCTGGAACTGTACTGGCAAAGCTAAACACATACAGTATTTTTCAACTTATTCTTCTGTAAACCTCCCAGTTCCATTATCCACTCTTCTCTTGAACAATTACAAGAGAGACATCTTTCATACGCCAGAGTTTATTTCCTTAAAGCTTATCAAAGCTCCTCCAGAGCCACAGATGACATTATACATCTATTATCACAGTACGACTAGTAGTCTTCATGGCGTGTTAACGGAATGTGATAAAAATCAGTGGTGACCAACAATTAATTGTATTTCCAAACAAATATGTCTGCACCAGTAAAACTGCACTGGCCCTCCAAATAAACCTTTCGGAAATGACCCTTAGCTGAACCTAACAGCTAACCCTTGTGCTAGAGTTTCCCATCCTCAAAGTGAGAAAAAAAGCTCCTGTGGTGACCTTGCCATGTGCTAACAGTTATATATGTAGGAAGTAATGTGGCCTGTAGCCTCATCAGAAGAACGGAGGTACACACATAATAGTGACTGACTCCTGAGTAAAAATGGCCACCAGAGAAGACTGACCAGTGGCTACTTGTCTTGAACCACAGTTAATAAATTGCACTCCAACAAAGGTAGCCTACAACAGGGCCCAGGCATAGTCACAGACACATACTGAAACACGCGTACCAAGGTTGGTGTTCTTTGAAATTGTATCACACTGAACAGGGGACATTACCTAGGCTTTCATGGCGGAGAGTGGCTGCTGGGTAGGTAAAGCAATGAGAGCTCTCCAGCACTTCACTCCTTTCGCTCTCCTCACTCGCCACGGTTGGGGAAGAGAGCTCAGGCAGCCGTTAGGACCATAAAGAGAGGGCCGGCGATGGCAGGGTCTCCTCTGAGGCCCTTTTCATGCTCTCAGGTTGAGTCACAAGGGCCCACTTCAACGCCGTTATCCAGGGATCGGAAATACATAGCTTCTCTTTAAAACTCTGACCCGGCCTTTTAGTCCAGTGCGCTGGAGGCCGATTATCCTCACTCACCCTTTTTAAAAAAGTCATTTGAACACACATACACAAACAGAGACGCTCTCAGTCACATAGAGATATAAGCACATTAGAGAGAGGCGCACGTACACACACATGCATACAGCAGATACATCCGCCAAGTGGCTCGTATTGGCAGAGGTTACAGCCCCGACTCAGGGACAGATCTATATTTAAGAGGCAAATACAGTGAGCGTTTAACCTTGGAGTTGAGGTGACTTTGAGTGAGTCACAGGAGGTGTGGGAGTTGCTTTTGTGGGCGAGCTCTTACTGCTGTATTTTCTCATGTTCTCTGCGAGTGAGTCAGCCAGCAAGCCAGCCAGTCAGTCTGCGAGCCGAGAACTAAGGGCTCGCTTTGCCGAGTCTTTCTTTTTGAAGATGACCTTGGGCTCAAGGTAAAACATGCTGAATGTTTTAACACGCGCTCAAAGTTTCATGCTCTGCTGTGTGGTGTGAAGCCCGGGCTCATATCTCATCCCAGCCAGAGACTACCCGCTGCCAAAGCCAGTCCTCTCAAGGTCCGAACTTGCCTGTGACAGGTGAAATAGACCGTCGGAATTTTAAATTCAAGCGGAGATAAACAAACAAGCAACTCATCAAAGTCGGGTTTCTGTGTGTGTGTGTTTCCTGGTCGCCCCTAGCTATGTTTACTCATTAGCTCGCCACGTCCAGTACCTTGCTAGATGAAAGATGATGCCAAGGACTGATAATGAAAGACAATGCAGTTAACAGCAACAAACACCGCACCGTCCACGTCGCTGGAATGGGTGGTATCTGCTCTTTGGTTGATATTAAAAAACCATTAATCAGACTTTCAAATGGGATTTGGTGGGTGGGTTGGAGAAGACCAACTGTTTTATGGCAATTTAGTATCAATTTAGGTGATTTATCCACCCAAGCAGAGAATTCTTGCAATCCAAACAACAGTATTTGCAATATGGAAAGGTAGTATTTTCCTTTTGACCTTTTTTTTTGTCCAACATTGTAAATTCTCAAAAAGAGAAACATGCCATTATCTGAAGCAAGCTTTATTTATTTCTTATTCCATCTGTTTTCTGATCTGTTGCCATCATAACTCGATGCTGATTGCAGTTTATACAAACTCGGCATTTCCTCCTTGGTTCACTCGTTGGCTTGATAAATTAAGGATAATGTTTGATGTCTAATGTTTTTTTGCCATTGGTTCTACTCTTGTTTTGTCGTTGTGCTAAGATACTGTCCATAAAACCCAACACTTCCTGGACATATGTTTCACATTATAAGTCTTCCAGACGATCAAAAGGGCATACCCACTACCTCTTCTGGTAGGTTTTTAGTGTGAAACAAGTGTTGAGTTTTGTTAACAGTGCATACTGATCAAAATAACATAAAATAGCAAAGTAGAACCTATTGGAATTATTTAGTGGAGGAATACACTATCTTAAAAAGATAAACCCAGTGGAAAATTTGTGCATATGGCATGACTCTGTAGTTGTATATAAGCCATTTAAGTAGAGGTAATTTCACTCCCTGTTAATGTGTTTCACCTGGCTGTTTTTTTTTGTCATTTATTAATTTACAGTATATGAAAATATATGCTTGGGAAAGATGAGTTAGCATCTGCTGGGCTGAGGAATACTGTAACTACTCTGTTTACAAGCATGTTTTATTCGCATCTGACAGTGGGCCTGTGGGGTGACGGAACATCGCTGAACACAATTCTTCCTGTGTAGCGCTGTACTTCTGGCTTGCTTCTGCGCCTGTTATTAAGTCCACAGCCATGCCAAGCATTTGTACACAATCCTCTGTTGTTTGGGTGTGCAGCGCTAGGTAGTGTTAGCATCACCACAGCAGCCGAGCAGAGGATAAAGCGTGTGTTTCAAGTGGAGGAATGCCAGTCAGCCAGAATCCCTCTTTTCCCTGCAGCATCTTCGGCATCTAATCCATGACCACAGACATCCCCCTCATTACCGCCAAATTACATGCAAATTTCCCCAAATAAATGAGTTTTAAGTACTTGACAACCTGTCAGCCTTGGAATATTGAAACGTCCTGACGGCTAGATAAACAATCAACAATAATCACTCTATGCAAATTTGATATTTCCTGCACAATTACGAGAGGAAAAAACACCCACTATAAATAACTGGACACACAAAGGCATCTGGCATTTGTTCAGGTTTTGAACAGATACGGATGCAAATGAAAGATTCTTTAGGATGTAATTGATTCAAACATTGCTGCGCCTCCTCTGCCTCCTTTTATTGTTCTTTTTTTTCCCTGGCACTTGTTTTCTTCTTCCTCTCCTTTTATCTCGCCGCTTTCAATATCCACAGATAATGGCTGATGTAAATGAGTGAATGAGAGAAAGGGAAAAGAGAGGGAGCAGAAAGAAGGATGTGAATCACCCTTTCGTCTACCTCTTGTTTTGTCTTTTCAAGCTCACGCTGCTGGTTTAGACAGTAGATGTGTGCAAAATAACCCGCACTTATGAAGAAGATTGGAGATGACCATGGAACTGAATGCAGGCTGGGAAACGGCGAGCACTGTCCGCTGCTTGGGAAGGAGATTACAGTGGGCCTCAACCCCTACCCTCCCACCCACTCCTCCAAAACACCCAGAGATTAAGACTGACAAGAACATATCAAGTCATTTCAGGACAAGCAGATCTCTCACTCCCATCTCTCCTCCCTGGGCCTTTCTTTTGAAAACACTTTATTCTCTTACTGCCTTCCTCAACTCAGTCCAGCTTTTTCTCTCTGCTCTTTATGTCTTTTTCTGTCTCCCAATCTTGGCTTTCTATTTCTCTTCCTTCATCGCACCCACTCTTCTTCTGCGTCTGTCTTCTGTCCACACTCAGGGGCCTCGGCGGTTTGTCTCGAAGGTGTAATGTGTGCCAACTCTGACCCCGGTGACCACCAACCTCCAGGATCAGGACATCCATTAGCGGGAGCTAAAGGCTTCTTCCCTGCTCAGCACTGACACCTCCCGCTGGGCCTCTCTATCTCTGACTCCCCCTTTCCTGATGGCCTCGGCTCGCTTCTCTCTGGGCTTCCGGTTCATCTTTTTTATTGCTGCAACACACTCAGTGTCAGGCGGAGACAGTCGGCTGCAGGAGACACTGTTGTGCCTGACATCCAGAATCAAGGGGTTGGGGCAATAGTTATAGGTTGAGGTGATTCTTGTCATTTCAATGTGACTTCTCATCTGATCACACCAGGATGTTTTAAGAGACAAGCAAAAAGCAGATTTTGCTCTCCAGAGATGAGTTTGTTGGGCTTGTGTTTGCACATGCATGTATTTTTACTTTTTATTTAAATATCCGTATGTAACAGGGAAAACCCTTTTTAAACTTGTTTACTATTTAAACTGTCTGTTATGGTAAATTTTGCATTCAAATAAGTAGTTAAACTCAGTTTAACTGAAGCATGTGTTCTTTTTATGTGTTCCTTTATGGGTTAAGAAAAGTCTCATAATCTTTAAGTTAAATATAATTTAAAAAAACACTTTACATTTTGAAGATCCATGACTTTCACAGGACAGTGACAACGCATTTACACGGTATGGACTAAATGAATCTGAATTAGATAGTAATCTGGATGCACAAACTATACAAAACAATGCAAGAAGATGAGACAGAGTAAGATAAAAAAGTAAAAATCATTGTACTACAGTGATATGAATGGCACCACAGCATTGTAACAGATATTTTAAACTGGTGTCATGCAACAATAAGATCTCATAACATCTAATCTCTCCAATCTAAATGTAAAAAAACCCCCATCAAAATGGCACATGTAACTGTAGCTTCAGTTATTCAGACCTGACAGTTTTGAAGAGGAGACATACAAGATACAAGGTTTTTCTTTTTCAAGATTTATTTATCATTATACAGCACAAGGTTGTATAATGAAACAAAATTTGTAGTGTCTTCAAGCTACACTAAGTGTATATTAAAATTTAGTAACATATAAAATAAAATATATTCTGTTATTTATCTACATATATACATACACGTATTCACCCCCAACATTCCTGTGTGCATTTTTGAATTTGTAACTGGGGTGAATGTAAACAGCAGCACAAGATGATAATATGGTTTCATCCTTACAATAAACAGTCTGACATTTGGGAAACAGAATCCATCCTGACTGTGTTTGAGCACCAAGCATCATCGATGTAAAACACAGAGTCCACCTCCTCTCATCCTGCCAGAGTCGTGCGCTGACAGATCAAACAATGACTGCCAGCCGAGTGCTTGATCCAGGAAGTTGGAGGGGCATGTCTCTGTAACAATGTGGGCACAACAGTCTCTGATTTCCGTTGCTTGGTCAACATGAGTCCCACTTTGTCCGGACCGGACCTTTAGGAGCAGCCTTAAGCCTACACTGGGCTAATATGACTCCTATGCCGGCTCTCTTTCCCCTCCTCCGAGCGATCACCGCACCCGGCCACCCTGGGTGGATCGTGGTCCGCCGCTCTTAATCCAAAAATCCTGTCTTCATTTTCCAATGAGTGGATTTATGTCAGAGGTAACACATGTTTCAGCAATAAAGCCGGGAAAAACAGATGGAAAACAAAAGTGTAGCAAAGTTTGAAGGAGCTACTGGCTGCTGCAAGTGCTGCTGGTTGCCATAGCACTAGATTTCTTCATCGGGTAAGGATTAGGGTTGCAACCTGCTTCTCATAAAGCGAACAGGCACAGGTGGCGTTTGCGTTTATTCATATCTGTTCATATTCTGGGTATACATATTTATCATCATATTTATTTGTCATTCCAGTTTAGTTCCAGTGTACTCCAAGATATAGTTGGTCCTTCCCACCTGTAGTGTCCAGAAACAATGCCTGGCTAATCACCCCTGGGGCTCTAAATTGTTTCCAAGTTAATCCCAGTCAATTAGGCTGCCTTATCAGATAGAGACTGTCACTTGCAAATGTTTCTTCTGTTACGTACCGGAGTGTGGGATTCCAAGAGATCTCTTTTCTCTTAAATCTCAAAATTCCCTTTGTACACTGAAATATTACAGATTTTTTTTACATGCAAACCTGGAGCTCATGGTCATCTGGTGCCTTAAGTCACATACACTTCATCTACAGTAGGTAATTCAGTCAAGACAGCAGCTGAGGTTACCCTGGTTACCTAAAAGCACCACAGCACTCAGATTATTTTTTACATTGTCCTGTTGGCACACCAAAGAAGATTATCTCTTTGATACGCCGCTGGGGGATCAGGAGCATTCAGATGAGGGCGATGTGGGACGGGAAGCGCTGCAGCTGATGGGATCTTTGAAAGTGCTGTGGTGGACACCTGGGCTTCAGGGAGGAGGAGGAGGGACAGGCGGATGGTCATGACGGCAGCGTTGACGAGCGGTGCCGTTATCAATCACAGGCTGCTCTATTAATTTCATCAAGGTCCCGGTGCCTGCTGACATTAAATGACACGCTGGTTGGTCCGATGGCGTCCCTGAGGTGGCAACACGGCCGGCCTGCGCTTTTGAAATGCAAATCAGGCTTTAACCTTAAACAGAGCCGCCTGGCCGAAATTATCTTTCTGCCTTCAAGTCAGGTGCTCCCCTCCCTCCTTTCTTTTTTTATCCCCCCGCCCCTTACTTCCCACATATCCCTCTATTCCCCCTCTTTGCCTCCCCCTTGTTCTTCCACCACGTTGACCCCTGGGGTTCAGGAGATGGAGAGAGCATCTTTAGAAGAAACGACAGATAAAGGCAAAGGTGGAGGAGGGCGGGAAAGGAAGAGGGGGAGGAGGAAGGGAGCGGCAGTGCTGACACCAGCATTCTGTCCTGATGAAGGGGCAGAGGAGCGCCACCGCCAAGCCCAGGGATGAAGACGTCTCAAGGACAAGACAACATGGGAACAAGGATGGAACATGGGGAGGGGGGGTCGAAGTGCATCACACTCCCTGGGATGACCACACACAAACCACCTCCTTCTGTCTGATTACCCCACACTGTGGAAGGTGACGGTAATTCTACATCAAAACTGAGTAAAACTTCAGGGGAGAAAAATCCCTTCCACAAAAAAAGCCACCTGAAATCGGTACAATACGCATGCCGTGGTACGTCTTGGCCCATGGTTTAAAAAAAAATACCCCTTCAGAGGAGCTGTGCCATTAGAGCTGTCAATATTGTAAAGCATTAGCGTGGGCCCAGACAAGGAAGGATTGGTTACCAATATGCAAGAAGCTGCCATTGTTCCTGAAAAGGCTTTCTCCTCCTCTTTCTTCTTTATCTGAGCAGACTGAACACATTAATTTTAATTGAGACATCAGACAAGAAACAGAGAGCGCTGCCTGGACAGGCAGCAGATACATGACGGAAAGGAGAAAAAATTATTCCGACAATGACAAAAAAAAGGGGGGGAGGGGGTCCCCGCGGCAACACAAACAAACATATGATAAACACATGAGAGCTATATCTCTCTTCATCTTTCTGCCTCTCCTTGCCTTCTCTATTCCTCTCCCATTTCCATCTCTTTCTCTCCTTCCTCTTTCCTTGTGCCTTCTGTCTTTGAAGAACAAAGTGATGCTAAGCAAACTCTTTCAGCACACAAATTCTCCACACGTTGCCTAAATCTCAATAACGATATGTTAGCTGTAAACAGCATTTTGTACAGTCAGTGCAAATCAAGATCCATATGACTCAGCAAGCGTTACAGTAGCTGGGGGATTTGATTTATCCATTTCAGTGCACTGCAATTACAAATGCTACAATGTGCAGAGAATAATGTGTTTTTAAAGGCACCCTCAAGACCCCTACACTGTAGAAATCTCAATATCATGTCATTTTTGTCTGTAATTGAGCCCTTTAAATCTTTTATTCTTACAACAAGTGAAAAATCTGCCACTGAAGTGAGAACATTTCATCCTGTTTTCAAAGGCAAATCTTAAAATAAAGTGTTTTTTCCCCCCTCATAGCACACTAATGCAGCAACCTGACATTTTCTTTCAAGATACAGACACTCATTTTAAGAAAAGTCTTGAAAAGTTTATTTCTATTGTAAACAGGTTGAAATATCCTGCAGCACTGGCAGTTTTTTTTTTTCTTGTTTTGGTAAAAATAAAGTTATATGGACTCAATTATAAGTAGAATCTTGGGATTATTTTTGCAAAATATGTAATATGATGAGGGTAAAAAAATTTTTTCAGACTATGCTTCAGAATGTGCTAATATCTATGAAAGTGTGTGTACACAAGTAGAGTACATGTGCATACTGTCAGTAGCTGTATATGCGCATGTATCTTTGTGTGTGTTTGTGCGTGGAGCCAGGGGAGGGAGGCGAAGGAGCCGCAGAAACGAGGAGCTAAGCCCGGGATGTTAAGCACGGGGAGACACCTGGCACAGGAACTTAAGTGCTTCCACCAAGTATCATCAACCCAAGATTAAAAGCTTCAAGGGGGAATAGTGGGAGGAGAGGGATGCAGAGTGAGGAGGAGAGAGGGGGAGGGAGTGATCACGCATATGACAAGACAGGGGAAGGAAAAAAAAAATCAAGAGAAGATGAGGAGGGGTTGGGGTGGAGACAAGAGAAGTATCTGAAGGCAACAGCGTATCAGGAAATTGCAGTAAAACAGTATGCTGCACAGGACACACTTCCTAGATGTGAAAACACACATGCGCAATGCATAGCTTATAAACAGGCATAATAAACCAACGCTCTTTGCTGCTTGACAGATAATAACAGGGTGTTACTTCCCTTCACCAGACAACATGATGATTGGTGACATACGGACTAAAAACGGAAAAAACACTACAGTAAATACAACCTTCCTGGCAGGTAACTGCACATCACTTTTGTCACATAGACGTATAAAAATATACAACATATGTAGATTTTGTACTTGTTTTAAAAAGGTTTCCCAACTGCATGTTTTAACCTGAGGCTTCTTCACCTCACAACCTTAAAACACAACAATCGCCGTAACCCGACTTACAAGGTTTTACTCCCCCCGCCTTAAACCGCATAGCCTGATTACCAGACAATCTTTCCTCAGATGTCTCTCTCTAGAGACTAGTCTGTCAAGGGCCTACTGATTACTGTACACAAATACCAGGCTAATATCCTCTGTCGATGGCAAACAACAGGATGTGTGCAGTGCAATCTATGGCTTGTTCTGCCTGTGTGTGTGTGTGTGTTCGTGTGTGTGTGTGTGTGTGTGCGCGGGTGTGCTTTCTGCTCCAACTCGTCTTCAGAAATCTGTGTTTTGATTGCAGATAGTAACTGCGTGTACGCCTCTTTAAAAAGACGTCTATGCTCTCTCTTCCCCATTTGCTGCCACTCCTGCGAATGGTTATTATTATCGTCATCAGTGGAGAACGTTGAAATCAGGGCCCTGACAAGCAATCTCTTCTCTAACTCAATCTCTCCCACCACTGCAAGAAATATCCATCTCAAGTTATTATCATCACAAGTTATTTAATCCAGAGTATCAGAATTATGTTTTTTCTTGAAAACAAGTGAAGAAACCTGCCTACAGGGTGAGAAAGTGGCACTTTTTCCCCCTCCCCAATTGTTTACACTTATCTATACAAGAAAGTACAAATATCTTTAAATTGATGTGACAATTTGCTTATGTTATTGAACCCACAATCTCTGAAACTGCCTTATTTCTGCAAAAAACATCGTGACAAAATTGAATTTCCAGCAGTAATAAGTGAAATTATTGGCTCAGTTTCTCACTCGATTAAAGAAAAATCTGATTTCAAGACCGAACGTGTGACAAAACGGCTTGTTAGAACAGCCATTTTTTGCAGAGCATCTCCCTCTCCCTTCCTCTCCAGCCAGTCAGTGCACTTGTGTGCATCCTACAGTCGTGTTGACAAGAAGAGGCTTACAACTGGCACACACAAGCCCCACTACAGGCTTAATAGCGTTTCAAGTGTTTTCTCCTGGACTCATGTCGAATCTCCCAACAGGCCGACGTCAACGTGAAGGGGCTGAAGGAGCGAAGATGGCAGCCAGTTTGAATGCACAGATTATCAGCAAGATCTTTTTCTTCTGTAAATGCTTGTCTGACTGATCATTGCTTTTAGATAGCAATGGCAACAATGATGATGCTGCTGCTGTTGATGTTCAAATTTATACAGTGTTCTTCTATTCAAAGAGGAAATTAAACAGCAAATTAAATGACCCTCAGGTCCACAATAACACCATTCCAGTGAGTTGTGATTGCAGATTTTTCTGTTTGGCAGTGAGTCAGGTAGATAGTGTGCCTGTCTTCAGAACATAGGAGAAGAGCTATAGTTAAGCTCTTTCTGCGGCTTAGCACCAATAATCCAACCCACAATTCTCCTCTCGTTCTGAACCCAGAGAGAGGATGAAAGATTTAGACTTTCACCCTTGGTCTCCGAAGCCATGCTCTTTCTCTCCTTTTTTATTTCCCTCTCTGGCTCCTATCCATCTCCACTCTCCTCTCCATCTCTGTTTGTCTCTCGTTATCCTTCACCCCATGACTCAGAACAGGAAAAGATCTTGTGATGATTATTTCACAAGCGAGCTGATATCATCTTTGTGGGTTTTCTCGCCTCTTATTATCTAGTAAGAGGTTTACAAAGCACTGAACAGAGAGCTGCCTCATCTCTCCGAAGCATCCTTACCTTGAAGCCTATTGAAGAACTATTAGTAGCCTTTCAATATCGATCACATTCAATACCAATGGAACAAAACAGCGTTGTATCGTCTGTATAGAATATAAAAAAATGGTTCCTACTTGGGTTTTTAGTTCTAATTTTTATTAGTCACGACAGCAGTAAACTAGTCTGGGTTTGTGGTGATGGGGGTTGTGTAACAATGTAACAATTGATTTTTAAAATGTATTTTAGTCTAATGATACCGTGAAACAGCAGTCAGATCTGAATTGTCTAATACATGTAACAGGCACGTGCTTTATGACTCTCTCATCATTCTTTTGCTGAAAAGTTTTTCTGCTTGTGTGTGGATCCATCTTTTCCTTCTTTTGTGCTCAAAAGCAAAATTTAAATGCTTCCGTTCTCAATTTCCGCATTGTTATCTGTTCCACTGGCAGTGATCATGTTTCGTCAGAGATTAATTTTATTCATGCAGAAGTCAACTACCAAAACTGTCTTAATCTCAGACCTAAACCAGTCCCAGTAGAGTCCCAGGATTCACGGTCAAGGAGGCATATACACCCAATGCCAGAGAACATTCTCCTTGAACAGAGGCAGAGGTTATCATATTCACTCCAAATACGACCTGACAGATCTATACTTTGGTCTCATGATGACAAAGCAGCATTCTCCATGACAATGTAAAATGTATCATCTGATGAAGATACAATGAAAGATACAACAACAAAAGCCTTGGGAAAAATTAGTAAGAGGACATTGAGTAATTTTGTCAAATTTTCCAAGGTTAAGAAAGACCCTTCACACTCACGTCTTTTTTATACTTTAAGATACTATAAACTCTACAAATTGACAATTATTTGTTAGGTACCCTCATTAGCATTGTCAATTCTTCCTGTGGCTAAAAGGCCACCACTAACATCACAACACACATTTATTGTGAAAGATTTCCAGGAAACATTCTATTATTAGCTTACTGTACTAAATGAACAGGCCAGAACGATTGGGCTCCTGCTGTGACAATCCACTAGCAAACAGTGCTAAGGTTGTGTTAAGATATACAAGCATTGATGATTAATTTGTCAACAACAGTAAAATCATTTTACACAAAGTCAACTGCTATCCACAAAGCCGACCAGTGGTTTTAGGAATCTAATGAACTCATAGTTGCTACTACTGCTCGCCTTATGCTGCACAGAAATTTGATATCACTTCTTTTTTGTATTTTGTAATTAAATACAGGCTTTCGATGATATTGCCCACACTTCATGATTGCTAAAGTATTACACTGACTTCAATCATGACTGCTGGACAAGCTAATTACAGTGCAAGCAGTGACATTGATTTCTCATATTAGGTTTTGAATGACATGGCAAAAAAAGCAGAGGTGGTAAAACAGACAAAAGGTTTAAAGAAAATCAGAGAAATTAAATATATAAACCTCATTTAGTCCTTGCTAGTACTTCCTCCCACTACCTACTATTACCGACTCTTCTATATTCCCAACTCATTTGGCAGCTCGTGTTGCCCCTCAACTGGCATCTAAAGACTTTGATGTAGTCGGCAGATGCCGGGCGAGCACCGTGGTAACCTGTGTTTGAGAAGTCTGTGGACTGCCCTCCCTACATCCCCTTTCTCTTTTTCCCCATCCTTTTGTGTCTGTCCGTTTCTCTCTGCCAGTTAATGAGCCATGCAGGACTGCCATCATTCTGTGTAGTCATGTAGAGAGAGTCGGGGGGGGGGGGGGGGGGGGGGGGGGGGGGGGGGGGGGGGGGGGGGGGGGGGGGGGGGGGGCTGGAAATACAGAAAATGGGTGAGACAGTGGGAAAAAAAAGAGTGGGGACATGATGTTTTCCTTCACCTCCTCCCTAATCAGGCCCGTCTCCCTACCAAACACCACACAGCAATTAGACCTGACAGTACTCCGACTCCCACAATCCCACCAGGACTACACGTTCAAACACTCAAATAAACACAAGGGGGAGAAAAGCCTGAAAACCGGCACAACTTCAAGAAAACAGAGCTCCTGATGGCAGAGAAGCAAATGCTGAGGTAAAAATCTCTAAACAATAAAGACAGAGAGAATAAAGAACAAGAAAATCTCGGTGTCCCATCATGCATGGCCAGATGTTTTGTGGAAAAGTGGTCATGACTGTGTGGGGTGTGCACAAGCAGTCAGCAATCCCCAAAGGACGCCTTTGGAATAGTAGGATGATAACAAATACAGTTGAGTTCGCTTGCATGAACAATGAGCTAATTGGGATAATTAGTTTGTTACCTCGCTCGTTATTGCATTTTAATGTGGATTCCAAATAATCAGGAGGGAAAGGGTGGGATGCTGTATGTATGCTTTTATGTGTGTGTGTGCCTTTATGTCAGTCTACATGGGTTGCAGGCATTTTGACATTTATATTTTAGGCAATTAGCTGACACATATTCACAGCGATTTGCAGTGAGTGAGCAGATAAGGTTTCAGGAACTTCTTCAAACCACATACAGTAATAGTTATGGAGAAAAATATAACCTCTATAGTTCACAGTATTAAATATTGTTAATCTGTGGGTCTGTTGAATGCCTTCCAAGAGTTATTTTATGAAGCAATTCGCATTTCCTGTGTTGAATTTTCCCGATTCCTTAGTGATTTTTCCCTGTTGCTTTACTACTGTCAAAATGCAACATGTTGCGGCTGAACTGACAGCTGATGGAAAAGCCTTGTAACTCTTCCTCCCCTATGATGGATTAATGCCTTTATGAGTGTTTAAATATCAGTGGCAAAATGGTGGGCTCTCATCTAAATCTGATTTTTATATACTGTTTGATAGCTGAAAAAAAAACTCCCTTGTAGATGAAATATCTCAATGTGACATTGTCAGCATATTGCAATGTCAACTGCCTTCCTGAAAAGGACCACCAAAGTATCACCAAACACCAAAATGGAATGCTAGAAATGCCAATATTTACTGTAGTTGTACTAAACATTCTTAACATTCAGTATTTCAGGGTGGATTGTTACTTTAAAGTGTCCTAAGTAATTACGTACATCTTGACTGTAGTCAACCCCACAATGTTGTGGTTACAGGACAGTTTCCTCTCACCTATATGTTCCCATATGTGTGTGCCAAAAGCCACATGTGTGCTACATGTATGAAACAGATGACAGATGACAGATGCTGAATGAAATGAAGCACAGAGAGAGGAGCATGTGTCCGGCTGATGATAGCGAGGTTGTGCGTCACCTCTGAAGCTCCCTATCTCCCCTCTTGAAAAAGCCATTTCAACCGCACACATCAATAGCAAACTCTCTAGAGCACAGCACAGCAATAATTCCAGATAAATCATTCCCTCACGGAGCCACTTGCTGCGTTCAAACGCACCCATGACCTTCAGCTCTGCCTCTTTCTACATCATATAGCCTGGGAATATAAAAGCTTATTAGCTCAGAACATTGTTGATACGTTTGTTCGAAGGCAATGCACTAATGAGGCGTTGCAGGATGCGGGCAGCCGCCGACTATCCTTTTGGAAATATTTTTTTCCCTGCCAGAGGAGCATAATACACTGCTAATGGCATCTCCTTCACAAATGGCCAAATAAAAAGAGAGATGAAGTATAATATTGCTTTACCATATCAAAGGAAGTGACATCCACGAATTGCGCGACTGTCTGTTGGCATGTTGATGGGTGAGCAGGAGGGTGGACTTCTATAGACACGTGATGGACGTAGAGAGACAGTTGGAGAAGCTGAGAGAAATGGAGAAAAACGGTGAATTGGACGGTTAATACACACACAGGCAGACAAAAGAGTAGAACAAAATATTATGTACAAGCTAGACAAACAGACAAAATGACATTACATTGAAATAAATGTAAAGCTATGAAACACTCAAAAGACTCATGGAGATTATAGACACAAATTTCAAATGAAAGAATGCATTGTGTTTTCAATGCATCATTTCAGTATTATTTACTTTACTACAGTCTTTGAGTATCCTACTGTCTTTGAGTATCCTACTGATAGCACCAGATACTTACACACACATACTTATTGCTGACACGCTCAACATGGACACTTCGGTGTCACACTGCATTTCAATATCAGTAGTTGTGAGTTACCTGCATTCTAAAGCCTAGTTCACACTACACAATTTTTAGCCCGATTTGCCGCTTGGCGAGCTTGGTGACCGTCAGGCTGTGATCGGGGGTAAATCAGCGGTTGATCGGCGGTCGCCAGTCGTTATGTGTGAACTACTCATTGATGCATCAAAACGGCTCCCCGACACATTTCTGACACATTGCCGACTTCAAGAATCCTGTCACAAGACGGCAAGTTGTGTAGTGTGAACGGCACGGCCATCGGCCGACGCTGAAAATGTGTATTCTGCACAAGCCTTAACATGGCCAGCTATAGCTAGCCCAGTCATTGACTTCCCTATCCAACAGGTGGAGTAATTGGACCGAACAAACTCAGCAGTATTCATAGGGTAGCTCAAAATTTTACTAAACTTAATGTTTGTGATTCAACATGAATCTTATTACATTTATTAATTTAGCTGATGCTTTTATCCAAAGCAACTTACAATTGCTATACATGTCAGAGGTCTCACGCCTCAGAAGCAGGGATGGAACTCTCACACCAAAGGCATAGTCTTATCCATTGCATTGCAACAAATCATTTTATTAAATGTGTGTCTGCCAAAACTCAACCTAATCAACCTGTTTCTAGATTGACTTATTACAACCCATCCCCAACAGCGAGTGTTACCACACTACCGGTTGCTGTTTGATTATCAGCTGACACAGATTCAGCGTCATACCTGCTGCCTCATGTGCCTACACCACCAAGTGCCGAGCAGCACACAGGCACCGCATAATGAAGCACAGACCATGTTTCCCCTTTGGATTGTTTTGTCGGCTCAGTGTTCGCACCCATCACTCAGTATAGTATACATCTGATGAAGAGATGGCTAACTCCTCCTCTATGATGTAATAATGCCTTTCTGATTGTTAAACAGTGGAAAATGGTGGGTTTTGAGATACACCCTTGCTCTTTTCTTCTAATGGAAAGGAAGTCTTCACCTCAAGGATGAAATGTTTGCCTTAGATTCAGTTTGAACAAAGTTGGAACAAATAAAGGGTTTGTCTAGTGCTGGTAAAATTATTTGTTGTGAGGTCTAGGGATATGCAGACACTGACTTAAGATGTCCAAAGCTGCGTTTTTCTGTAATGAAACACACATTCTGAACCTGCTGTATGTGTGCTATGCTTTCTGCTTTCTGGGGCTAAAATTCTTGTATTCAATACTAGAGGAAATTTACTCCCACGGTCCCAGTCTTTTCTGATCACTAGCCTCCATTTTTAATTTGACTCAGAGATATGTAGGGGTGCTATCCTCAGCACTCAACAGAGAAAACCGCAATCACTCTTTCATGACACTATCTTGTTCAGACTGTCCCTCTCTTTTTTGTGCTTTTTTGTAACTTCACTCCCATCAGAGGCTCCTGCTTGTACGACTTATTTTTGCTGAAAGCCCCCAGAGGACCAGTGTCTTCACCTCTCAGAGACGTCGGGAGACTCTCACTCAAGGGCCGCCTCCGAGGGGGAAACAATTTCAACTTTCTTCTGGCAACAAGCGCCCTGTGGGGGGAAAATGTCTAAAAGGCCCACAAGATTAGAGGACGGAGTGAGAGGTAAAGACAAAACCTGGTTTAGATTTGAACTCTGAATAGTAAATCCACTCAGACTTGGACTCAGCATCTCTTTTTATTTTCACATATTGATGGCAGCACCCGGGAAACATGCTACTGTTGAGATGGGGACACGGGTGGAAAATGGTCTTGTACAAAGGAAAATAACCACTTCTTATTTGTTTCCCAAATGGTTTCCTGCAAATTCCTGCAAACATTTGTCAAGTCTTTCAAAAAAAGACGTCTACAAACATGCTTTGAAAGGATTGCTCAGAGGTGGGAAATCAAGTAACGTTACTTGCGTAAGTTACACAACTTACGTAACCTTTGTAACTTAAATAAAAACATTCAATATTGACTTTTTGTTTCACATGGGAAATCAACACCGGTCTCCTGGGTGAAAGTCCGGCTCCTGCCTCACCCCTCCACCCCTGCACCCCTGCACCCCAACCACTTCCTTAGTCAGAATTTGTGTTAAATATTGTACACCTACTTCTAGCATTCATAAATGACGGAACAGGGCTTCCCCCAGTGTGCTGGACTGTGATGTTAAGGCATGTTACAAAGTGACGCCACGTCTTGACCATGCGTCCATATTTGATGACTTGGGAGTGTGAATGTGTTGTGTCATGGGAAGTACAAGGTTTTTTATTATAATTATAATTATAATAATAATAATTATTACTATTATTATTATTATTATTATTATTATTGTCATTATTGTCTCTTACAGTCTCCCAACTCTATGGTCGTACTATGATAAATCACTGAAATACCCCTTTAACAGTGAAAAAAATTACAACCCAAAACGGTACAGTATGATGTACATCAGTTACTCTTGGAGCGTATTAGCCTCTTTTAGCTAGCTTGGTTTTATGGTCCACAATGTTATTGTTTCGGTTCAGTCCCACCACTACCATTATATAAATTTTTTTGACGCACAGGAAGTTTTTCAGTGAAAAAAAAACACTGTAAGCTAGCTGCCCTGTACCAAACTGAAAAAGCCAGCGACTAACTTAACTGGTGAGGATAGTGTTGTATTTAGCAGCTAAAGAGCCAGTTATTTCCTTCAGGAGACCAGAACAGAGCTAAAGAAAGAGTAGTGAATATGAATGAATATTGGAATTATGTCATCGGATGGACACAAAATGTTGCTCTGTCTTCTACAGGATGTGTAAATAGACAACACATTAGCCATATCAACAATGTAAGGTGACATTCAAGTTTGTTTTGCTGGTATTAGCCAAAAAAATTCCTACAGTTCCTACAGCTTTAAACAAATTTTGCTGACTGATATCCAAACACACGACTATGCCTACTATTTTGAAACACAAGCTAACAAGGTCAAGTTTGGGTTTGGGAGAAGTTAGATGGTCCTTATTGATTTCACTGTATCCTAATGCTATGGCAAACAGCAATAATACACGTGCATACTGACTCCCTCTGTCTTACAAACACACTTCAGAAAGAAAGCCTGCAGTTTAGCCCAAACTGCGATTCAAGGCATAAATTCCCTCAGTGACACCCTTCTACATCCCACCGCCAACCAGCTAAACATACCCGTTTGCAAATATGCACACTCTCACAAGCACACATCTTGTATTGTCTTCAGCTATGCTCAATTATTAATGGATAAACAAAGAGCCGTGAACTGTGATGGGCTGTCGGCAGATATTTTCCCCTCTCATATCTTGGAGGCCCAGGGTACATACACATGAGCCGGCACTGTAAAGAGGGGAGGAGAAGCTTAAGGTCAAACTCACTCACTGCTCGGGAATGCTCACTTGCACGCACGCT
The DNA here is from genome assembly GCF_021292245.1 of Micropterus dolomieu. NCBI lineage: Eukaryota > Metazoa > Chordata > Actinopteri > Centrarchiformes > Centrarchidae > Micropterus > Micropterus dolomieu. Next base: position 16,123,987 of record NC_060150.1, on the reverse strand, counting down.
CACAGATGTGCATGCACATATTCACAAACAGATACAAATAAACAAGATCTGCAAGGAGTACAGATAGTCTAAAAATGTCAGGGAACTGCATGTGTGCAGAGGAAAGTGTGTGTCACAGGGAGAAGTGGAGCAGATAGCTCATTTCCTCTACTGAGACGGTTAGCTGCCTTCTCTCTCAGGAGGTTGGCTAGCCATGTGAAGAGTGTGTGAATGCGCTTGCATGTGTGCTTGTGCATCTAACAGACAACAGACTCCCCTGGGTAAGTGAGGATGATGTAAGGGCAGTTCATTGACTTCCCTCCATGCAGTGGCAACACAGAAAGGTGTAGCAGCTCTTACAGACTTGCAGGTAAATAACACAGGGCAATTGTTTCCATAACTAAACACATAATAACATAGAACAATTTCACCTGGAGAGGTGATGAAAAGAAATTCCAGTATTGTCAATGCATCCTGGTTTTCTGTTCATCATTGTGGTTGTTTGGCCATTTACAGGAAACGCTGCTTTGTTGAAATCACCAACGTCTCTGCATTAACCGAGAAATGACTCAAATGAGCCATGATGTCATTCTATCCTTTGTTAGCAATACGGCTTCTGATTCAATCGTCTGTCTCTCAGCGTGTTTGTCTGTCTGTATTTCCTTCTGCTTCTTTTCCCTCAAATCCAATTTATAAGGGAGGCTGTCCACATTTTCAAGATCTGAAACTCTGACTGCTAGATTGGTGTTAAACGGTACCACAACAGTAAATAAGATAATTGGAGTTTGTGTGCGTCAGCATAAAAGGGGCATGTTCGGCAATGTAGGCAGACCTTTTTTCTCGTGCTCCATATTTTTACCAGAAGAATGCACGATGATAATGCCAAGATATGAGGAGTGTAAAGAAGCACTAAGGATTGTTGTAATTCTCTGTTTTGTCTTATGTACTCTTCTTGTATGTGTAATTTGATTGAGCGGTAAGGGTACAGCTGTGTATTAGGCCATTGTAGGAAAAAGTGGTAAGTTTCCGAGAGAAAAAACTTGAATATTCTGTGATAATAGTAATAAATTTATGAAAGAAATTCTGAAAAATTTATTTTTTTGCCAAGGAACCACCTCCCTTCTCTTTGCATGGCTGTAACATCACACCACAGACGCCACAGCCGTAGATTTTGCCCTCAGTGGAAAATCTAATTTCGCAATCGGATTTCAGCAGTGAGGAAATTTTTAGGCTTAAGGTGGATTTCACAATCACCATATCATGATATGCATCGGGTAGGGCTGACCCCGAATAGTCAAAGATTCGATGGGCGGAGCCTGATTGTCAATCTCACAGTCGAAGCTTCGCAGCGAAACAAGGATCATACCATTTTGGCGATATGGGGGTGCTCAATGTCTGATTTTACATAGTACCACCAGTTTTCTCCCAATAAGTTAATATACAGCCTATTACAATATACTTTTCAACGTTTAATGCTGTAAATAAACATGTAAAAAGAAAAAAGCTTTCAATAAATGTTTTTAAAGTGCGTGAATAAATCCAAAATTGTAACCCTAACCCTGGGTCGTCAGTGCGCATGTTTAGACGTAGTGTGTATGTGTGTAGTTGCAGTGCAGGAACACTTGCTGAAGAGACGGAGCCCCAGTTTCACCACTGTTCTGCCGAGTTGCTCGCACCTGGCGGGACTTTTGGATAATTTATCACCATTGATGAACCACACAAAGAATATTATATCATTTTTAGAACCACGACGTGCATGCACTTGTCAGCAGCACGGCATGGACGTAAAACTCTGCACAAGACCGGTGAATGACAGGCGAGAGAGAGAGAAAAGGGTCAACAATAAGTGTCAGTTTAGCTGGAAATTTACAGTGTAAGTTCAATGAATAGAGACTGCAGCTCTGCAGCTTCTCAAGATTAAAGTGGAGCCACCTCCACCCCCCTGGCTCGAAATGTCGTGCACAAAAACCCACATGATTCGACTATCAGTTGACTATAGGCAGGACTTGACGATTCTGATTTGACTATGTAAATCCTTAGTTGGGGACAGCTCTAGCATCAGGGCTTTAGAGATATTGTGAATTGGACCTATTCAGAAGAAAACAACAGTTGTTGAGTTTGTCTTGTAAATTTGTGGCTTTTATATTTAAATTTTTGAGTTTTGTTTTTGGAAAAAAAAACCTTTTCCCTCGGATTATTGCCCCCCTCCCCTGGCTCTGTATTTTTTGAACACTAAAAAACTTAATCTAAATATGTGAAAACATTTAGGATTTTTCAATGATACACATGGGCTACATCTCAGAAATGGAACCCACAATGAATTAAGATCTACTCCCTAAAGGGGAGGCTGCAGGGCTACCTGTATGAATATAATCCGGTTAAGAATAACTTCATTCTAACAAACAGTTCCGCTGCAACCCCAGTGGGACGCGCACGTGGCAAAGTCAGGGTGAAATATAAAATATTAATTTTCAAGTGGTGTGTACTAATAGTTAATTAAAACTGAGTACATATGTGTGCGCAGTGTCAACTATTGTGTATAATAGTGTGTGTAATATGGTAACATCTAGTTAACCATGAAGATAACCTGCTTGGAGCAGTTTAGAAATGCAACATAAATTGTCGACATCGGATGAAACTTATCCTTCTTTTGTAGTACAAGTTATTCAGGAAGTCACACCCGACGTCATAAAGGTATTATTGAAGTTCACTTTGTAGTACAGGCCTCTGATAACATAATTATTGTTATGATGTGATTGTGATTTTCACTAGCAAGGACCACGATCAACAGGTATGATTAAATGATTTATTGATTAACGAACAGAAGATGTATGAAGCTTGCAGTAGCTGAATAGACATTAGAAAGCGTTGTGGGGAAGCTACGATAGGGAAATCCGCCGTAGCACCCGGGTACAACGGACCCCCTATAAACCTATGGAGAGGAAGAAGGAGATCAGGAGGCAGGACAGAGAAAGGGGTGGGAAGGAGGGATGCGGGATACGAGGGCGAAGGGGAGGACTTAGGACGTGTGGGTATTTATGGAAATGCTGGCGATGACGTGCTTGATGTGTGGTCCCGCTCCTGAAACTCTGCTAATTAGCACCACTTCACTACCAAGGACCACAATCAATAGGTATGATTAAATGATTTATTGATTAACGAACAGAAGATGTATGAAGCTTGCAGTAGCTGAATAGACATTAGAAAGCGTTGTGGGGAAGCTACAATAGGGAAATCCGCCGTAGCACCCGGGCACGACGGACCCCCAATAGCTTCCAGTTATTTGAGAGAACATTGGGTGATCTGGGTGATCTGGGATCTCGAGATCTTAGTGTAGTGGTGGTACGCTTTGTAAGACTGGTGCGCATGATCCGTATCGGATGCTTGGGAATGACGCCGCAGTAGCCTGAATGTTAGCTCTGATCCTGGAGGAGTGACCGAAGTAATGGATGGGAGAATACCTTGTGAAAGAGTACCTTTGGCAGAGCTGCTGGTAGAACCAGAATCGAGTAGCTACTAGACCGCTCTCAGACAATCTCGCATGGTTGTGCGCCGCTATAGTTCACGAGGGTCTTAGAGGGTTCAGAGATGACTGGACTTTGGAGAAAAGATGAAAGTAAGCTGGCCCGATTGAATGGACTTCGGATCACTTTGGTAGAAAGCGGTGTTGTTTGAAGAATGACTCAATTGCGGGCATGATGCCGACGGTCAAGCAAAGAAGAGATGCAGTGAAATGAAACCGAAGAGAGCGAGTGTGGACGTGACGGCTAAGGTTCAAGTCAAGTGAGGGATGCTGTAACTGGCACAGATGGTGTGGATGCAGACCGGGCGGAGAGTGCCTGTGCCTCAGACTTGGGGACCGAATCTAGAATAATGGCCATGTAATTGTTTTAGTGTATGGAGAAGGTGGACGCAACTTTTTGGAGTGAGTTCCCTCAACCGGGTGGATGTTCTCCCTTTCGGGTAGATGTGCCCTTCGAGGGATCTTTTAGTTGGCGGTTGGTGAGGAAAAGGCATAATAGGAAGAACAAGATATCATGTAGTTCACAATGTGTTTGAGTAAACTAGTGAGCTGAAGAACGGGAGATGAAAGAATTAGGATTAGCTGATGGCGGTGTAGTGGGTTAAGAGGAAAGACCAAAATTAGAAATGGAAATAACTTGGTTCTGTTAGGGCTATGGAGGAACGCTGGGTGCCAGTGCCGGAGCTTCTAGCTGTAGTTGCTGGACTGGTAAGATCAGATGCTGGAGATCCTGGCATCCCGGTGCCAGAATCTCAGACTGGAGCGACCTGCAGAGATTGATGGACGTGGGCTGCGAGGGGTTTTTGCATCCTGGTGCCTAATGAGCCGACTAAGCTGACCCGAAACTGTTTCCACCCACAAATTGGATGGTTCTATGTAACGAACTGACTGACGCAGTCAGATTAGTGGTGACTGGGAGTGAGCGGCATCCCAGTGCCAGAGCCCCTTAATTTTGAAATGATCCTTCGTTCGAAACAACTTTAGTTTAAATTGCGGTTTGTTTGGAATGACTTTGCTTTGAAACGGCTGTTCGATCGAAAAGATTTGCTGTAGCTGCTGGAAGTGTCCAGCTGTGGCGCTGGTGTCCCAGTGCCAAAGGCCCCTAATGAAGCCTGCTGCTGTGGTTGGTAGATGTAGACGGCTGGGGTGCTGGCATGTCCCAGTGCTGGGTACCTGAAGCTTTGGCAGCTGGATGGCAGGGTGCTGATGACTCGATGTGGTTGTTCTGTGCGATGTAGGCTTCTGGTGCGGTCAACCCCGATGAGAGGTGGAGGCCTTGGAATTCTGGTGTTGGTTGACATCCTGTTTTGCTTTGGTACCAACTTCTCTGCTATCTTGAGATGGAGATAATATGTGAACTGTCCCTTTAACAGTGGTGCTGACGTCACGGCATGCATAATGCGTCACCCAGAAAGTAGCTGGTGTTGACGGAACTGAATGTATGGCACGCTGACATGATAGCTTGAAAAGTTTGCTGTGTTGTCGGTTCTCTAAATCGGAATTGTTACGTTTTTAACAGTTTTCTGTAGAGTGGCTATAGTTCGTGTCTTGCTTGTTCGTGAAGACTGTGTGACCCGGGACCTCGCTGGCACATGGAAACGCTGTGATCAGCTGTTTGATGAGAGGCAGGGGATTCTTCGGGTGCAATGTTTCTGATTGTTGAGGAAAGTGGACCGTGGAAGGCGGATGGCGTTAAGGCTGGACTCACCCGCTGGAGATGGAGGAGAGAATTCGGCTTCTGGTGCTGGGTCTGCTGACGTGAACATGGAAGATGTCTCGAGTCCGTCCGAATAATTCAGCGTCCGATGGGGATAGCGATGTGCCGACACTTCTCGAAGAGGTAAGTGGATGAAAGTAGCTTGTAATAATTTGCCTTTTGAATGTTAACATAGCGTGCTCGACGCGATGTTGCTTGGTCTCGGTTCGTCTGCGGAATATGAGAGCCATGCGGGATACAAGGGCGAAGGGGTGGACTTAGGACGTGTGGGTATTTATGGAAATGCTGGCGATGACGTGCTTGATGTGCGGTCCCGCTCCTGAAACTCTGCTAATTAGCACCACATGATGTTGTCAAAGTGATGATGAAGGTGTGCACTGCATGCTGGCTCAGGTTTTTTTTGTCCAGCAAATATAATGTGTTTTTATTTTTACTTGTTGCAGTTGAGATACATTAATTCATGAGTAGAATCATGGGTTTTCTTAATTTGTCTAAAAGCCGGTATTCTCTTTCTGGACTCCCACCTTGCTTGTTTTTGTCGCAGTGTGTGACAATAACAGTCCAGCATGTGCTGCACAGTGAGAATAAGAATCTGTTTAAAAATCTATATTTCGTAAGATCGACACTGACACTTCCCAAGATCATATGCTGCAGGAAACAATTATTTTCATTGTTGTCAAAAAATTATTTTGCAGATTAAGTGATGCATCTTCTCTGTAAAATATAACAAAATGCTGAAAAATGCCCTTTACAAAAGATGGACAACAGAGGCATTTAATTTACAGTGATATGAAACTGAGAAAAACAGTAAATTCACACATATTAGAGGCTGGACAACATGTTTAACATATTTTCATGATTAAATTATTTAAATGTTTGAGCATTTATCAAAATTGGTGTTTACACATCACTTGATCAGTTGTTTTGCTAAAACCAATGAAACCAGCAAACCTAGCTTAACTGCAAACATGCATGCACAACTTGTCTGAAGCTCACTAAGCAACACAAGCTGAAGCTGATCAGCATGTTTCCCCCTGCTCGCACACACTAACACACACACGCTGTGTGTATCGCATGCACATACCACGCACAAGGAAAAAAAAAAACACTCCAGTAAGTTTCCCCTCAGCTGTACACACACAAATCCATCAAACTGTGGCGTGCATCTCCAACTTGTTAAGGTACCATTTGTCAGCTGCTCCTGGAGTGGCTGTGTGACTCTGCCACTAATTGCCACTGGTGCTAAATTTAGTAGGGGAGATATGAGTCCTTTTGATCAGAAGCACTGAATCTAAAAAAAAAAAAAAATAATGTGCTCAGCCTCGCAGGCAAGTTTACCCGCCTCTCCCTGCGCTCTCCCCCATCTTCCTGTCACTGGGGAATAGGTGAACTATTCCATATGTCAGCCTTGTCAATCAGCGGCAGAAATATGGAAGTGCTCTCTCTCTCTCTCTCTCTCTCTCTCTCTCTCTCTCTCTCTAGCCAAAGATCCTGGGTAGATGTTATTCGTCTCTCTGAGAATTTTGCCAGTGCGCCGGTGTGTGTTTATTTCTTTCCATGTCATCATGGGTGGTTTGGAACCTCAAGACAAGAAGGGAATATTAATCAAAACAATCTCAGCTAGGACTTTTAATTGTAACATTAATCAATCATTGTTAATGAGATGAGCTAGGGCTTGTCAATGCTCTAAGTAAACTTGTTACATTTGGGAGACGCTGCTTATAAAGTAGAAATGTGTGTTAGGTTGGACTGAAAAGGATTCATTCTTTTTTTTATCAAAATTCATCTAGTGCTGGAGTTGAAGGTCTCTTAAGATGCTAATCAAACAGACGGGGAAAGATGAAAGTTGGGCAAGATAATTTTTCAGCATGAAGTACAATAGAAAAAACAGCAGCGTAGTCTCAAAATACACTACTGCAGACACTAAAAACACCAGTCTCAGCTGCGCTTGCTGCTGTGCCGGGCACTGAGTCAGTGCCGAGAGCTCACCTTCATGCCAATACATCATCATCTCATCAGCTGACTGTCTGTCTCCTTCAGAAAGTGAGCTAGCCAGTCCGGCCAGTGACAAACAGCGTAGGCATGTGTTTACTGATTGATGGTACAAGTGCTATCAAGACTTCAATAACACCCACAAACGTTAGCCGTTTGATTTTTTGGTTGCAATCAAGGTTGTGGCGGATCAACTTTATCTTCGGCAAAAAGCTCCATTCCATGCGAGTGTCACCGATAAATATTCTATTTTGATCTGTTTTAGTGACGTGATGCCATCCAGAAGGCTCTTATTTTAATTAATACATTTTTCATAATCCAGACTTATGGCTAAATAAAGGGCTTTGTGAGGAGATTGATCTCCTTGAAAGAACATCCATAAAGGACGCAAATCATACTAAAAGCACTGTCTAAACAAGACACATAAAGGCCAAGGTTGCAAAGTGAATGTGCAGCAGCTTTTAAAAGCGCCCATTGCATCAGGGCTGTTTATTTTCTCATTCCACTTGTTGTCTTTTTTTATGTATTTCAAATTTGTCCTTTAACCAACCCTTATTCAAGCTGCAACTTAGTAAAAGATAAGAACCATAAGTCAGTTTTCTTAGCCTCAACAGAGTTTGCAATCACATATACTCTGTCTAAGCACCCTTTAAAGGTGTGAGATTGTGTTTTCCGTTCGCCTATTGGTCTCTGTTCTGAGGTGAAGTGTGTTTTTTTTCTTCTCCGGCAAGGAGCGAATAACATACAGAGCATGAAAAGCATCAGCGTGACATGGGACAACATGTTTGTAGCACACAGTTTAAAAATAATTGTGATAGTACAAATAGCATAAAAGCATAAAATCTGCATCCAGCAAACAAAACTAAGTGGGATTTTCTTCTTCTGCTGACTGTGGTCTGAGATATCATCATTAGGTGTAAAACTGACATCCCATTCCTAACATAATTTCCTAGGTGACCAGTGTCATTCCAGAGAACAGCTATCTGTCAGCAGCTCCCATTGCCTCTTGGTGATTCTCGTTAGCACCCTGTCAAATTCATTAGGACAAACGCAGGCAAAGACTATCAGACGCACGTGTTCACAACTATCCTTCTTCACAGACAGTGAGACTTTGACTTTTGATGTTCTTTAATGAAATAACTCGAAAGAAGTGGGGGAGAATGATTTATCAACCCTTGTTTCACTGCTTGATATTGTTTTTCTGTTCAACTAATCCAGAAGGATTTTTTGTAGGTATGGTTATATATTTTACTTTAGCTGGGGGTGACCTTAGTTTTACAAGAAGGCTTTGTGACCAACACTCAGAGAGCAGACGTCCAATTCAGCTTGCTCCAGAACATATTGACATTATATTGAAAGGAAAAAAGTGTCTTGAAATGTCAGAACAGTGTGACTGCTGAATTTCAGAGGAAAAGAAGAGCCCATACAGCTCAACGCTAAGCAGACCAGTAAGTTAACAAACCTTAAGTTAAACCATGGGCCATCCTGTAGACCAGTGGTCAAGACGCACAAACTGCAACATTTCATTCCAGTTGGGGGCGTCCACCTCCGCCCTACATTTCCATACTTATGATAGCTTCCACTACTTGGACTTTCCGAGTCTCTGTGCCCTCAAAAGTCAGTGTAGTCAAGATGTTTTTTAATGTGCTTGGTTTGCAGTTGGTTGATGTTAGGGGTGGGGGGAGAAATCGATACAGCATAGTATTGCGACATTTTCCATGGCAATATCGCATTGTAACACGGGCGTCAAGAAACGATCGTTTATTATAAAAATTGTACATGAGAAGTTTACTTTTTAGTACTATAATAATAACAGAAGAAGACAGAAGAAAAAGAGTTTTCTTTTGGGGGCACAATTTGAATTTGGAAAAAAGATTAAAAAATTGCAATAAATTGCAATATGTTTAAAATTGCAATAATATCGTATCATGACATAAGTATCGTGATAATATCGTATCGTGGGGCCTCTGGTGATTCCCATCCCTAGCTGATGTTATATATAGGTGTTTTGCAGTCATTAAAGGGCACCGATTTGTTTGTCAAAGATCACCAAAACAAAACTCTATGTGAACATCTAGCTCATATTTACTTCATCTCCTTCAGCAAATCCACTGATTGCGGTGATTCCACTAAAAGAGACTTGATTTCAGTTTAAACTATTGTTGTTAATAAGGGCTTGTGTAACTGGCCCCTCGAAACTTGCAATCTTGACAATAACATTACATTATGATGTCACACAATCTGCACATCATCTAACCTGATATCCGTAGAAATGAGAGCTACACATCCAAACAACTAATTGGATCCAGACATTCATTGCACCATTTCATTTCTAAGCCCCCACCCCCCCACCCCTCAGGCACATCCACAAACACCACAACACACACCCACAGGGGAAAAAAAGAGAGGGTGCAGGATGAGACACTGAGCGCGATGATATCACAAATCACAGCGACAATCAAGACTATGTCATCTCCAAGTCATGTGTGTGGACTACACAACAAACAGGCTGTTAACAACAAGAAGAAGAAAGGACGATGGATATCATTTCCTGAAGGATCTCCTTTCCTACACCATTAGACAGTCCTGCCACACACTGGAAACATCTATCCTGCCTTTAACTTCTTGACAAATGTTGGCTGTTGATTCAGTGTTACAATATGTAGATTTTTTTGTCATGTACTGTAACTTGTGGTGCGATGAAATGCTGAAAGAAAGACTTTTTTGATCAGCTTTGTTGAAGTCGTATGGTAATGCAAAACATCATAATGGACATTGAAAACAAGATATCATACACTTATTAAGTTGTTTTGCATGAAAGCACTGGCATCTCAGAGGGTTTTCTTTTACTTTTCCAATATGTGTGACAAAATGTACACTACATGATCAGTTGGCATAAAGTTTTAAAGTGACAGAAGCTGCACATTACTGTGAAAACTGAATGTCCGGCCTAATGAAGTCTAGAATATGGCCTTCACTTCAAATAAAATATTCAGCTTTGAACCTATGGTGTGCATGTGTGTGTGCATGTCTTTACATCTAATTCTTTGAGACAGATAGAAAGAAAAAGCAGGACGTCTGTGTGTGAAAGGATCTCTGCATTAACCTTGCTGCTGGCTACGACCCCCTCCCCCATGCACACAAACACACACCCATTTACTCAGGCGTTGGTTCATCCTAGGCACCGGGCCGCCACCGCTGCCCTCTTCCCGTCCCTTGCTGTGTGCGTGTAAAAGCTGCACTTAACCCCCTCCACCATCACCACCACCACAGCCTCCTCCCACTCCGGGACCCACTGACAGCTCACAGGCAGGTCGCCTTCAAAGGTGCAGAGCTTCAAACAGACAAGTGCATACACACACACACACACACACAAATACACACATTAGAGTACTTTTTAACATTGTATTTATCCAGGGAAAGTCAAACTGAACTTTCCCCAGCAAAACTCCCTGCTTTAAGTTCACACCTGCAAGCTTCCCAGTCCAACCACAATCCCCTCCACTGTTTTTTACAGTTGGAGGTGCCTCGCTCAAAGACATCTCAAAAGGTTTGAACCATCAACTTTGTAGTCACAAGCCCCAGCGTTTACATTCCCAAAGAGCTCATGTGCCCACTTGCAACACACAAGACACGTTAGTGAACCAGAGCAGGAGTGAGTATATAACAACATGAGGAAGGAAAACCAACGAGCTATGAAACATGCACAGCCAGGCACACTCACTGAAATGTATACAAACATGGGTCTGATTATTCTCCGAGGACAGAACTTGGATGATATCATTCCTCACTGAGAGCGAAGAGGGGCAGACCGAGAGTAAATAAAGATGTTCAAAAGGAAAATGCAGAAGTCAGTTTTTATAGGGAAGAGGAGCCAAACACCACCAGTGATGGGGAAGTTACTTCAATGGAAATTTAGAGTCTTTGAGAAGTAACTAGTTACAATAATTTACTTTTATTTGTCTGCACAGTGATGTTTGTCCATTTTCCTTAACAGAAAAAAGTTCTGCAAGACCAAACCTTTTGGGTTCAGAGCTGTTATTAGCATTTGGCAGCGCCGCGTAAAACATAAGACCTTTAAAAATAGCTCATGAACAAATTAATGTTTAGATACATGGCAGTTAATCTTTTTAAAAAAAATATGAACCCACTATAAGCTATCTGCTCAGCACCAAAATTAGCCAAAGTCAGCAACTAACTACTGCATTTAGCAGCAGGAGTTGGTGGAGACCAAAATAGAGCAAAAATCAACGTGAAAATTGAACTTACGTACATCATGTGGACACAACAACAGGTGTCTGTATGATTATAAGTCTTTACTTACTTGTTACCTGTTACTTGCTGCTCACAAGTGGTCAAGAAAAAGGTAAAGGTTTCAGCTAAGGATGCGTGGCTGCATCGTTATTAGAACATGTTGACTGATGACAATATTTCACATTTTAAATAAGAGATGAATATGCTGATCCACCTGGTGTGCTAAAACAACACAAAAACTGCACAATTAATGAACCCAGCATTCATATTTTCTAATACCTCTACACAGACACACAGTCTGTTACTGTATATCACTGCAGTGGGAGTGATGTAACACTTTGAAGGACCCAGAAATTCTCCACTGATGAAACCCTTCGAGAAGCCTAGAAATCCTCCGTTCACTTCTATCGTGCCTGTGCATCTACCTGGCTGTCTGTTCTCATCAGCTGCAGCCCCTGCAGGCTCGACTGCAGAGAGGGTTCGGCGCTAACACATGTCAGCCTAACTCTCCCTGTCACCATGAAATAACTGACACCAGCCCGGGCCGAGGCCGGCTGCGGAGAGGCTGAGAAAATAGCCAAAGTTGCAGAGGCGAGAGGGAGAGGGAAAATATCTCGCTGACTTGTCAGAGAAAATATTTAACTATGAGTGAAGGAAACACTGTTTCCTAGGGAAATGTGTGTATGTGTGTGTTATCGATGCATCTTACACTCAGGACTCCCGTTGGAGGCCTCTATGGGCTCACATGGCAGAGGGATGCGGGTATATCACTGTCACAAGGGGCCCTGCAACCCCAGACTGGAATCGTACAGGGAGCATGTGTACAAAGGCCCCCATCCTCATCAACACACCATACCTCCGCCAGACAGAACAAATTACACTGCCAGCACCCCCCTACCCAAAAACAAGCTCGCATTACCTTGCAACCAGACTATAGCTTCTGCGTACACTCTCAGCGCAATGGTACCTCTGTTGTGAGAGACGTATTGGGGGAAGCGAGGGCCTGATTACTCATTTGGTCCTATTTGTTTTCATCTGCCTGCCATACTTTATCATACAATATAAGGCCCGGCTCTCGCCACCTTCTACCCCTAAAACCCCTTTAACAGAATCAGACCAATTCATCTGCTTTACATTGATGGATAGATGCCCGCTGTTTATATTTCACCTCTGGTTTCAGAAGAGGAAACTCCCGTCGCCAACACAGAGCGGGCTTTGAGCATTGGTGCACACTGTTTTGTCTCTGGACAAGGTTTTTACAGTTTGCTGGATAAGAAGAAAATTCACCCACAGCTGTAATGTTAAAATAATGTAAAGTGCAATCATTTATAATTGGAGTCTACAGCCATACTAGTGGCTCTATATTGCCACAATTCTCATTATAAAAGAAAAAGAAATTAGGAAGGATAAATGTCCAAAGTTTGTCTGACGTAGTTTCTGGAATCATTTCAATTTTGACCAGATGATGGTGCTGTTTGAAAATTCAGGGGTAGCATTATTACAATGTAGTAATTCCCTTTTGGGAAAGGGTCAACCTGACTTTGGATCAACAAAGTCAGTTGTGACAAAAGTCACAATAACGTCTTTCAGATTTTGTGCTAATCCAAGACAATGAATAATTTTTTTTAAAACTTTCAGGCACAGGCTCAACAAAGTCATCAGGACTCATCCTCGAGGGACCTTGCATTCCTCTAACAAACTTCATGGGAATCGCGCTGATTGTTGATTGATTGAGACCTTCAAAAACAAAAATGTCAATCTCATGGTGGCACTAGCGGAAAAGTCAGGAGATCACCAAAGTCAATAGTATTCATTGTCTGGGAACAATGAATGTCTGTACAATTGTTTGTGCCAATTCATCTTGTGGTGTGGGGAACATAAATATATGTTCAAAATTCAATGTCGATCCACCAAATAGTTATCAGTACAAGTCACTAAAAAGCCAAAATGCCAAAAGTTAGAGTAGCACTAAAAAGTCAAAGGGTTACTAAAGTTATTAGGGTTCATCCTGTGGGGACCATCAATGGCTGTCCCAAATTTTAATGTAATCCATCCAATACTCTCTGGACCATATTTATCCTTAATTGGGAAAAATGAGCTATAAAGTAGGACAACAGAGGTCTGTTTTGTTGTTGACATGTTTTTCTGTTGCTTCAATCAGATGTTGATATCAGTTAAAAATATGTGTATGGAAAAGAAAATGTTTTGTCTTTTTAAAGATGAATTGAATAAATTGTTTTTTAAATGGATAATCAGCAGAAAAAGATGGCTATTTCTTTTAAAAGAGAGGAAAACAAAGTGAAAATTTCAAAGTGCTGCTTTGGTTGCATTTTGAAGTATCAGGCGCTTGTTCATTTGCAGTTAATTACATTTCTACCCAATGAATCTAATACAATAACTGTTTTATTCCATCCACTCCTCTTACATCTTCGGCTTTTTGATGGTCTGATGGTGTTAAAAATATATCCTCCTCTAGCAAAATAACACTTTTTTTGAATCTTCGGTCCACAAAGAACCTGCAGCAGTGCTGAAATAACGTACATCTGTACGGCAGATTGTCCCCATGCCAGGTGTGAAGTAAGGTTCATTAAAAGTGACAAATACCTGATTTGTAAAGAAGTCACTGAATGCAACATGTGTTAGAATGGCATGTGTGATGTGGATGGTGAGATAAAACGTGTGAAGATTCAAAGGCTTTGTTATGAAACCCAAGAAGTCAAGCGAGGGAGATTTATATTAACCAGATGCTTCCCCAAATCTGTGTCCTTATGCACACATAGTGTAAAATACAGAAATAAAGCCATTCCCTGTTCCCCCATCATACCTAACCAAAATGCAAAGTTTCCTTCACTATGTAGCCCCTTTTTTCCTAATATAGCTCTGTCATCGTCCTGACGTTTGTGAAATACGTGTCATAATGCTCGCCTCTCCTCTCCCTTCCAAACACTAGCTACCCTCCAAGCAGTCAATGGACATAAAGCTGTTACTGTGATGCAGAGACAGAGCTCAGTTAAAACTTTATGGATGAAAGATACATTTAATCTCCTGATGGGCTATTAGTCCTTAGTCCTTACTAGGTACTGCGCATGTGCAACTCTTTTAGAAGTGAGATGCATCATTCAATAGCTAAAACGGAGCCTTCAACACACAGGGTGAAAAGAGGAGCTGCAGCAACGTGCAGTATGACAAAAATATGGTGTTTTTTGAAAATGAAACCATGTAAGCCTGTTCTGGTACAACCCCTAAATAAAATTATGAACCTGAAAATGAGCATTATATGACCTCTTTAAGGTAACCTCACTTATGTTGCTAAACATTTTAACATTGTAATCAGAATAAAAACACCTTTGCGACATGTATTTCTCTACTGAAATGAAGAGCACATGTTTTCACTCAGTGTCTACCTCAAGAATACATTTTTAAACAAAAGCACTTCTACAACAGAGCAAATTACTAAAGCAAAGCAAACTATAAAAAAACTGCACAAAAAGCACAACTTTAGATAATCACCCCAGCAAACTGTCCTGCTGCAGCTCTGTAGTGATGCAACTGATGAGGCAATGGTTTCTCCATTTCATGATCTGTGTGATGGAGAGAAAAAAAAAAAAACTTCACTGAAAATGGCTTGAGGTTGTATCGCTGTTAGGCAAAAACCTGACTTGCTCGGACTGACAGGTAAAATTAAGGATTTGATACACCGTGGTTGATTAATAAATTTGAATATGAGTCCAGTCTATTTTCAAAGTGCGCTCTAGATCCAATTTGTATTACACGTGAGTAACATATTCATTCATCTTTTAATTACATATCATTACTAAGTCATTCTGATACCAATGGATTACCCACTGCAGAGTGCAACTAATTGCTAGACACACTTGGTACAAGTTAATCAAGTGTCTCCCTCTAAGGAATCCCTTTACTGTAATCTAATATACAGGAATGTTCTATTCTGGAGTTGGCTACTTCCTGCCTCTTCTCCTTCACATGCAATATTCATGACAATGAGTTCTTCCCTAAAACCCTCTCCTCACCTCACCAGGTGGGGAAGCAAGCATGCGTCTCACGACAAAACCCCAGCCACTTTGTGCTTTTTATAGACTCTCCCTCTCACTCTCTGTGAACGGTTAAGCTGTCCCTGGGTTCCTCTTAGCTATTGTAATCCATACACAATACCCACACATTTAATGGGAGAGACGCCTGCAATAAAGCAGAGGGTGCATTTTGCAGGGAGCAATTTAGCCTTCAAACAATATGCCAAGGCGTGCTTCCTTGGGACAATACTGCTGTTGGTTTTTTGGGGTTTTTTTCTTGTTACAATGCAGAATATGGGATATAGTCATTACAGTTTGGACTTGATAATGGCAAAATGAAAAGAGTGGCGGGCTTGAATCGCATGCTGCCATCCTCAGAAACTTTGCATAGAGTCTTTGTAAATGTAAGCATATGTGCCTTTAGTTGATTGAATCTTCTGGATTGCAGGGCGACGACAGCCCCACGGGGTGTCCTTTTAGTAAGCCCAGTGTCCAGCCGCTATCTCTCATCTCAGCCGGCTTTCAGGCTAAATGCGAAACTCACCTGGGCTAAAGGAGAGGCCCTCGCCACTGCATGCTTTGCCTCCCCCTCTCCCTCTCCACCATGAGGATACACAATACCTTCCTCGCACTAACCTGTGGGGACAATGGACAATAAAAAGCAATCATTCTCACTTCACCAGCACAATTACTGTACAACTTAGCTCCCCTGCCTTCCCCCCACTCCCGGTAAAAAGTGAGAGGCGAAGAGCGATAAAAAGAGTTCTTTTGATGCGAACATGCGACTTCTCTGCTGCTTGTTCCTCTTCCCTCCATTTCCCTTGGTGATAAGATACACAAGACTGAGCGCGCTGGCACAGTGCATGCTGGGACAATGTGGCAGCGTGCTGCTAAGCACTTCCTGTCCACAGCAAGTGGAGGGGTAATAGCAGCATTTTCCTACAACTGGGATGGTTTTCTTCACTCCTTTCAGATGAGCTCAGAGAGCATTAGAATGACGACTAGTTAGAATCCCATAGAATAAAATGCATCTCGACTTTCTCAAGGCATGCAGCATCGTGCATCCCATGATGCTGGCACGGCTGGCTGTACTTCATTAAGATTGTGCAGATATCAGTCTCTCAGCCTGTCATTAATAATGACAAGGCCCACCACTAAATACATGTCCACTGTTAATTATCAGAGGCCATGTCTGTTAAATATCAGATTCCCCCTTCTAAATAGTGGGCAGTTCTCCCTTGCAGTCTCATCTGTCACTGTAAATGTCATCACTTTATTCTCTCGTTGGCGACCGTGACAGGCCCCACTTTGAGCCCCGCTTTATCTCCTTTGCCTTCCATTCTCCCTGCTACAAAGATTCCCCTTTCGCTCTCCCTTTCTTTTTTTCCCCTTCCACCACTCACTGCTGTATCCGCTTTCCACACGTGGCAAATGATTGCCCGGGTAAAGGTATTTTCTGTTTCAATCTTACACTTTCCCAAGGGAGAACAAAAAAGGGGGACAAGCTTTCTGCAGCTGGTTTCACTGAGAAAATTGTTCAGAATTGCCTCATTCCAGGGCAGATTAGCGAATGCATACAATCCCGGGCTAAGTGCTATTGTGCACCACAATTTGGCCATTATACTTTGTCTTTTCCATTTAGAGAACTCCTACCCAATTAAAGTAATACAGCCCTTCCAATACCTGCTCCCAATTAAATCTGGGCGGTATTACCTGCCTTGATAGAGCTGGCCATGGCTCCTCAACACTCACTTGCATTCATTAGGCCTATTCAACGTGACGGAGCTGATGACAACAATTCAAGTTGCTCTCCCTCCAGCCTCCCCCTTGCTACTCTCTTCTCTCTTGTTCTTTCCCCCCTCTTTCGGACGGGCTCTCACTTTCTTTCTCTCTTTTTTTGTCCCTGCCTTTCTCTCTGTCACTCCTCTCAAGACTAGAAATGCCTGCCGCTTACTCTGAGGACTCAGAATTGGCTGGGGAATAGAGGGGAGAGAGCCCCCCCCCCCCCCCCCCCCCCCCCCCCCCCCCCCCATTTTCTCTTTCTTCAACATTTTCTCGCCTGCCCCTGGTTTTGTTTCCCAGGTAGCTAGGATTTTTTTTTCCAGCTCATTGTGCCTTTTTCAAATCCTTCGTCCATGCTGCTTGGTTGGCACCATTTTAAAGCCCCAGCGTCACAAAGAAAGAGCTTGTCCAGGCCACTGACTCGATTGACAATTTTAGAGTGTTAAAAAAATCCACAAAAAAAGCTGAAGCTTGGGGTGTTGCTGAAGTGGAGGGAAGCCGTCAATATGACATGTCTGCTGTCCAAACCCATAACCACCAGGTGTTTGTAGCCTTTCAGGCAGGATCCATCATATCCCACTGTTCCAATTGAACTCAAGGAACTTTTTTCCCCACTATTCACAGTGTCACATTTCATAAAGCTGCAGTTATAATTAGCCAGGCCAACAGAGGAAATAAGCTGACAGCAGCTGTACTTAAAGGTGGGACGGAGGCCCAGTCAAATGTGCATGTATCCTGTGTTTAAAATGCTAAATAACCCTCAGAATAGCAGGAATATGGCTTAATTTCTGTTAACATATATCAACACAGGAATGAGTACAAGTCACGGGTACTTGTGTGGAGTACACATTCTGCATTTTCTTTATGAACAGTAGGTCAAATAGGGGAATTCACAGGGTTACTGTACCAAAGAGTATATATCCGTGGGTAGTAAAGAATAAGGCTGGCCTATTCATGGTACTTAGCCTCAGGCCTATTCAGTCTTATTGAAGACGTTAAACTTAAAACAAAAACCTTTCAATGGATTGACAAGGATTGATCATTTTTGAAAACAACTGGGCACTTTAGTTTATAGCAAATGTTACTTAAACTGGAGTAAACAGTGGATTTATTTGGGACTAGCAAAAACAGTTTTGACTCAAAGTTAACTACAGTGCCTACAGTGAAAACAGGCAAATATGTCTGATGGCACAGAGGAAGGTCTACATCAGAATTTAACTTTAACTTTTAAGTTGATTGTTTTTGGTATTTTCATGGAACATATACGTTGTATAAAAAATATATTATTGTTAAAATTTGTTAAAGTAATTTTGATACAAACTAAATGATGAAACATACTAAGTTATGTCTTATTTTTAATAGATAGCATAGATATAATCATATCTCATTTTGACCACACAGGAGGACAAATTGCTTGCAAAAAGTTCTGAGCCTTGTGGCATTTGAGCATATAAACATCATAAAATAAGTATTCAAGAAACATTCAGATATTATAACTTTAACAGAATACTCACTTACAACACTACATGGAGCTAAAATCTCTCACATGCTTCTATCTAGCACCTTGTACCCAAAAGACCATAGTGCCTCCTTGATAAATTCTCCCTGTGCTATTGGTTTTACTCTCAGTGACATTTGGAGATAAAGTAGGTGAAAATAATGGAAGGAGGAGGAGGGGTCTCCTGTATGGGAGTGAGAGTGACATTCTCAGGACCCCCCATGAGGGGAAACCTCTGGGCACTGCTCAGCCGACAGTTGGAATGATATCTACTTTCCCTCTGCCTACACAGCTCGCATCCAGACAAGCCCAAACAGCTCTGATAAACCAGTCAGCTGAAAGAAATGCGTGCTTATGGATGCAAGGGTTTTATTTCAGCTTGATGGACACAAAACAACTATTAGTAAGTAGCATGGTTTGCTTTATGCAATATGGGAATAAATAAGCTCAGAATTTGCTGCAAATGTGCAACCATTTCGTCAATACTGGTGTACTTTGCATTTTCATGATTTCGTAAGAGTCCTTGATGGAAATTCAATTTACAACAATGTGATAAACAAATAAAAAGGTAGTTAAAGGATTGCATGCTATTTCATCATAAACACCTCTGAAGCATATTAATTTAAGCACTTTGAATATTTGTTTAGGGGAAAATACATTTTCTACCTATACTCTAATGGGGCCCTTTTTTACTTAGGCAGATGTGCAGCAGCCCTGAACAGCCACCCAATCAGATTCAGGCTAAGTAGGTCTGTGTGTTCCGACCTTGGGAGCCACGGCAACCCAGGGATCGCGCTCCCCTTTGATATGCCAAATCAAAGATCCCGCTTCGGCAACTGAAGGCTGTTTTGTTGTTCTCGTACTTCTTGTTTTTCCTGTGTCCATGTTAAAAGGGAAATTGGCCGTGACTTCCATTCACGCTGCTCGCAGAAAAAAAAGGGGGGGGGATGGAGGGGCGTTGATCAACCTTTCTCACCTTGAGAGAGATTTTAAAGGTAAAGCTGCAAGGATGTTTGACATGCTATACTGTAGCTTAAGAAATAATGAGGCATTGGGAAAAAGTATTTCAATAATAAATGAATAAAAGATCCTCCCTCCGTTTGGTTTGCAATATTACTGCTTTGGTGCTCACTGGAATCTGAAGACACATGTATGTATGCAACCACTTAGCAAAGGCCGAGAGTAAGGAAAGGAAGCCGGATGGGAGAGGGAGATAAAGGATGGCTAAATTCAGACCACATGGTCACATGGCTGTACAAGTGGAGTCACTAGGGGCTACTTCTAGTCACGGTAGCTTTATGAAACTGGGATAAGAGAGAGAAGGGGAGTGGGGATGAATGAAGATGTTCACTGTTTATATCAAGACACCATTATTCAAGATTATCATTACTGACGTTGTCATCAGATTTCACCGAGTGAGCTTAGTTAGTTGGTTTCTATGTGACTGCGGATTGTTTTGTTTATTGCTTTCTTCTAAATTGAAATAATCAATTGTTACTTTTTATTTCCAAAATGTCCTTGATTTGATTTTCATTTTGTTACTCAAAAGTTATTTCAGCTTATGTAATGCTCTTAAGAAAACCATTAGATTATCTACAAATGTGCAAATTAAATAAACATTTGTACACTTTCCATCGTCTTTCACCTTGTAGCCACACTGATGCTCCCTCATTTTCCTCCTAAGCAGATGTTAGTGACTAGCTGGAATTAGTGTGGACACTAACCCCAGCCAGCTTTTAATTAATTTTACACAGACAGTAGTGCAGTGACCCTGTGAAAAAGGACGAGGCACACCCGACTAATCAGCCTGAACCCCATGATATCACTCCTGGACCTGCCAAGCCAGCCAAAACAGGGGGAGCCTAGGTAGTTTACTGTGGATACAAAGCGCCAATTTATCACTATAAGCAAATGCTAACCTAGGAGCGTTGCCCCCGGCAGAATTAATTGGCCCTCTCCCTGTCTGTGAAGTGTCTGGCCTTGTTTAAAAAGACAGGCTGCCCCAGAGACCTGCGCTCTCAACACGCTGCTCTGAGAAGCTGTGCTGCTATTGGCTGATTGATAGCCATGGAAACCCCTGCTCTGCATAACCAGGAAGTGCTTGTTCATGAAAGCGATTGGATGCTCTATGGTGAACTGGTTAGATAGGTTCGTACCTTTGAATTTTGAAGACTTTTGGTAATTGAAATTAGTGTTTTTGTTCTCTATCTCAAATTAAAAGTGAAATCAGCTGACCAGACATCACACTAAGACACATTTTATTTCTCAAAGCGGACTATACACCCTCACACAAAGACAAACCACTGCCTGCTGCTCAGAGCAATCAGGGCATGCAGCGAGTGCCACATTTAATGGAGTTCCTGGTCACTGCATCAGTGTTTTTCCTGCCAAAAAACGGCATCCGCATGACATGCTCCAGGGTGCCCAACACTAACAGCGGAAACACAACTTAACTTTTTTTTTTCCAGAAGGGATGAGGGGTCTTTCACGTGTCATGCATGCTGTCGCTTGGGCTGATAGATGAAGGGGAAAAGCAAAAAGGCTGACTAACTATGCTATTGGCTCTTTCAACCTACTCTGCTGTGACTAAGAAAGTGTGGGTACATTGTAAGAGCAACTTTCTAGTACATTAGCTGAAGAGCTGGAGATTGAAACTCCTTCTGTAGGTTGAGAGAGTAAAAAGAGACAACAGAGCTTTCCCCCTCCTCTTCCTCTCCTTCACCCCACCACCCACCTTTTCTTTATCTGGCCTCTCTCGTTCAGTTGAGAGAGTTCAGCCCTATCTTGCTGGCCCATCCACGGTGTCTCCTTTCCCTGGCTCCTGTACTTGGGGGAATAATTAATCGGGCTAACAGGTAAGAGATACCGAGACGTGGCATAAGAGCAGCTTTCAGAGCTTTGTGTGTGTGGGGTTTCCACGCTGAAATGGATCCGCTCACCACTCAGGGCCCTTTTCACCGGAGGAGCCGTTGAGGAGGGGAGGCAGCTGTGAGCAGATCTCACCGGACAGCCACAGCAACGCCCCCTTCACCTCTCCCCCACACTCTCCAACCTCTCCTCTCCTTCCTTCATCCCCCTCGAACCTCACGTCCTACATTTTTTTCTCCTTCTTCTTGTCTCAGAGAAATGAGGCTCATGCACGCATAGAGGCAGCTCAGGGCGTTGGAGCAAACTGGAGGGCCCTTCGATGCTTTCCCCGATCTGTCCTCCGCAATCACCAGTAACACCTTTGACTCGAGCAACCAAGCATGACTCACCTCGACCCATATTGTTATTTTCTGAAAACATTCAGCTCTAATTCACTCCTGTTATGAATTGATTGTTTTTAAAAACAGTATCAAGTTTGAAATCTAGCCTAAAAGTAACTGCTGTCCTGGCTAACAAAGCCTTTCTAAATAAAAAGACCTGGATGTGACAGTACAGTTTGTAAAGCAGCATGTTTCTGAAGGATTATTTCCTGGAGGAGGCTTCAGTTTCTTCCTGTGGGTGTCAGGTGATTGACAGCAAGCAGAATGTAAAGTAATACTTGTGCGGATGTGAAAACATCTAAGTCGGGAACACTGAAATTTTGATAAAAGTTGAAACTTTCACAAAGCCGAAGTGAGGCTTTATGTTTGCAGCCATAAATGATGATTTAAAATACTGAAGAGTAAATGTCTTGTTTTAATGTGTAAAAAGAAGTCCTAATTCTCCTTTTGAGTCAAGTCAATTTTAGTTAGCTATACAGCCCAATATCTCAAGGGGTGTTACAATCTGTACAGCATACAGCACCCTCTATCTTTAGATCCTCGATTTGAAGAAAGAAAAACTAACCAAAAAAACCTTTACAGGAAAAAAACCTCTGGAAGAATGTATACAAACAAGATGGCAAATATAATGATATTTTGTAAACATATATACATCCACATACAGAATATCCATATATTGAGTGTGTGCGGACTGCAGAGAGAACAAAAGAGGGTGCCAAACTTTAGAAAACACCAGAATCAAAGCATAATTTAAATTAAAGCTGTTTAGCTGATATTAGAAACAATTATTGCATATATATGGTAGATATAAATACTTTTGAAAAGAGGAATTTTTGTAGATGTAACAATTAGTAAGAGTATTGGATATATACATATTGGATACAGACAAGTTACATTTTGTCAGACATGGCATTAGTTTGGTAATTAGAGAGGTAAAAAGCTAATTGTGGCAGTATAATACAGTAGCTGTCGGTACAGGTACACTAAAAGTAGGATTATGCCAACAGTACGCACGTGCCTGCACACCTTTCTCTTTTCCCCTTTCTCCTGTTCTTTTAGTGAAAGCTGTAGGTGAACAACATGTCACCTCGACAGCAGTTGAGTGAGACTCGTGCAAAGGGGAAAACTTCACAGCCTGTCCCGGTGTCACACCCTGAAAAAAGACTGTTAAACTCTTAGATACTGAAAATGAACTAAGTGATATATCATTTATAGCAACCAACACAACACTTAGAGGTGGATGCTGCTCGACTTAGGAGAGCTTTTTCCCTAAATGCTGTCTAGAATCTCGGCAAAGTTTGAAGTAAGTGTCTGTTTGTTAGAGTGAAATGACAGACAATTGTTGGACATTGATGCATCACTATGTCACACTGAACTCCTATTTAGGAACGCAAACTGCTCCCTGACAGCACAATAAAAAATCAGGGAATTGTGATGTCATGTGCAGCAACCCCAGCAAGAACAATTTGGGAGTGTTTTTGTCAATGAAGTCCAATAAGAAAATACACCCATATCTCCTGAAAAAAAAAACCTTGGGGGCTCCAACAGCCTCCTGCTCTTTCTGTTCCAATTGATTCTAAGCACAGTCATCAGTTCGATATTGCAGATTGCACACTTCTTGCTCATTTCTGGCTGGTGAATGCTCACTAATACAAACTGAAACATCCTGTTGGCACCATTTGAAATATGATACTCATGAAAGTATATCACTATTATTGAAGTCAATCAGCCGTCAGCAGATGAAATTGCCCGTTTTTGGAAATCTTCAGTGTATTTCCTCAAAATTTAATATAAACCATTTTTGAACACGAGTGAATCCAAGTTAGCACTAATCTTCTTTAACAGCGTGGCTTTCTCACTCAAAAAGGTCAGTGGTGTAGAGTACAGTAGGCTGATTTTTCCCTGCTGGTCAGCTCCAAAATATTGTATTGTACTCCCTGCAGAGCACACAGCTGGACACAGGAAAGGCCAGAGCGCCGCCGCTACGCTGCCCTCTTCTCCCCAAGCCACCAAACGGGGAGGTCCGGCCAGGCTGCCACTCAGCCGGGGGTGCGCTTGATGTACGACCAAAAACCAATGGGATCGATAGGAGCCCCATAAAGAGAGCATCCCTCCCTCCTCTAAACTCCCCCATTCTCTTCTCTTCTACCATTCCTCCTCTGTTTAGCCTCCCCTGTCCTCTTCCTCTCTTGCTCTCCTTTACTTTTCCTTTTGTCTTACCTCCCCCTGCTGGTTGCCTCTCTTTTTCCTCCTCCGTCTAAAGACTTTCATGGGCTTGCTTTTTAGCAGCACAGCTCCAGAGGAGATTAACATAAGGAAAAAGCGGGGCGATGCTGTAATGCAGATTTGCATTTTGTGCTGTGTCATGAGTTTTGGAAATGCAGAAATCCCTTGCCGCCGTTGCAATTACCATTATTTTTACATGGCAAAGAAGCATCTAATGCTACTTAACAGCTTGCATATCTGAATGTTGAAAGTGTGGCACTAACACTGCCACCGGGCCACCTAGGCTAGAAACACAGCCACTCATTCTACTGTAATTACTTCAGATTAAAGCAGCCACCAAATTGCACGTGTTAACAATTAATCAATGATATTGATAACACCTCATCACAGATGAAATCAATCTTGTAATGTCAGCGTTGATGCTTAATCGTCTGACTCTGTTTCATCAACAGCAGTGATTGACAGGCTGAAGAAGAAGGACAGGAATAATTAAGGAATACAGATATTCCTGTAGCTGTTGTTAGTGATCGCCTTCATCATCTGAACATGATTGTGGCTTTCGTTGTTGAAAGGGATACTGCTGACAAATTCACTTATTGAAAGGAGACAGGCTAATGGCCCGTGGTAATGATTCGTTTCATAAGTATTTCTGCCGTATGTTTTAATGAAAGCTTATATTGTCACTGGTGGCAAAGGGAACGGATGCCTTACACCAATTACTATACTGTCACTGAGGGCGCATGTTGCAGCAATAATCCCCCACCTCCTTTCACAGCCCGAAGACGAGACATATACACAGTATACTTATCCACACAGCTCGGACATGTGTATGTGCACAATAACCACAAACACACTCACAGACACACATTTCTTTCCTCTTTTTTTCCATTGCTTGCCCCAGCCTGCTTCCCCTTTGTGCGAACACAAAGAAAAGGGATCCTCTCTGTTATTCTATATTCCTTTGGTCCATTCTTCATTGGGACTGCATACGGGGGTCTCTGCCCCACCACGCTTCACCATCCCTGGGTATGAGAGGTAGAGGTAGGGGCCTAGGTGGAGGTCCGCCGGACTCGTGGGGGAGGAGGAGGAGGAGGAAGAGGAGTAGCGTAGTGACATACATCTGCAACCCAGAGAGAGAGACAGGCTCAAAGGCTTGGGGAGAATGAGAAGGGGGTTGCAAGGGTCAGTGACAAGTGGCACACACAGGGTGGGTGTGCGGGTGAAGTGGGGTGGAACAAGTGCTATAGAGGGGCTAGGGATTGTGTTTTTCCCATGGTCCGCTACCCCCTTTTTCCCCTCTCCGAAGTTTCCCTCATGGACCCCCACCCAAAACCCCAGAACCAGTCCTCCCCCACCACCACCCCATCCTGTGGTACTCTCTCTCTCTTTGCCCTGTCAAGAAAGGAGTGGGCAGGCTCAGTTTCACTCCACAGGGCCGCTGTGTTTTCAATGAATTGATACAGATGAAGAAGTTCAACACAATGGATGGATTACCTCAGCCAAAATAGAGTGACCCCCCCACCCCCCACCCCTTCCTACCACCTCCTCCCTGTCACCCCTCATAACCCCACCCGCCCACCTCGCTTATTCACACAGCCACTGACATGGACTGACACTGGATGATATAGACTAGCATCACACACACAGACACACACACACACACTGGGGCATAGATATGAGCACACACACACATATATATATATATATATAACCTTGTATGTGCACACACATAAGCATCCAATAAGACAGTACATAATAGTCACTACCACAAATGAAACTTTGCAAGGACATACAATAAATGTTTTTGTTAAACATTTAATATGCTGGACTTTGTTTAGCTCCAGCCATCCCCCTTGTTTGTGCAAAAGCCTAAATAATGACCGTTCTTAAACCCTATTGACTCATGATCCTGGTCTCGCCTGGTCTTTGGAGTTTACTATCAAAATGTCACTGAACAAAATTAACTAAAACAATGTACACTTTTAAATTATATTCTTAATTTTTAGTGTTCTGTTTTGTATGCATTCCTGTCAGAAATAAGGAAACTGTTGCTGCAGTCATACTAGCATCTTAAAATCATCTACAGCTGCTCGTTACCGTCCCAAACCTTCACAAGGTTTGGTTAAAATTTCATCCAAACTGTACAATATCCTACTGCAACTGAGTTTCCCTCTCCTTTTTTTTTTCAAGAACATATGCCATTTGGTGTATGCCCACCTTGCACCATGAGAGCATGCATCATTTAGCATGGGGATTCTTATTTTGGAGTCAAGCTTCTAATCGTTATTAGTGGTGAAAGAAATTAGGTGAATGTGACACACAGTGCATTTGTGTTTCTCTTTAATCTATGTCTACTTTTAACCTTGAGCCAGTTCATGAACTTGAGGAGTTATTGCTATCTAGATACGCGGGGAATATCTGCATTAATAGGAAGCCGCTTTACATTTTGTGTTTTTTATGGAGTAGAAACAGAAGAACTGCGTATATTGGGCATTAAGAGAAGAGAATGCCACCTATAGACTGTACTAATCCGAAGGGAAAGACGTTAGCGTGCCGTACTTGATGGACAGATGACCTCTGAGAAGGGCTGTCCAAAAAACACCGCTGCAAGACATGCCCAGCAACAAAGCTGTCAACAACATCATAATCTCAGTACTTCATCAACACTTACTGGCACTACAATTTGTAGCTCTTAATTCACCCTGGACAAAATGTACTAAGCTGTGGGCCGTAAACCACAGGCACCGCCCACCATCTCTGGCTGTTGTAGGAGGTGGCGCCGTTCTTAGCTGTCCAGGCTAATGGCTACGAATGGGCCCTAATGCATGCTCCTCCCGATAAATCACATGCACAGCGCCCTGCTTAGACATTCAGCATCTTGGCCGACCACTCTGCTCCATCACATGCTCGGAGATTAATGAGCACACACCCATTTACCTTGCACTGCCAGACAGCGGGGATACACAAAGGCACACACACACACACAAGGACAAAAACACATGCTTAGATTTATATGATAATACTTGTAAGGACTTTTCCATTGACTAAAATTATTCTCCAACACTATCCTTAATCCTAACCTCAAATCCTAACAGTTAGAAGTGCCAGAATAATATTTGTCTGTCCTTCTGAGGACATTCATCACACACTAGTACATGCACACACATTCACAACCAGACTACGCGTGCACACACATCAAACTGTCTAGTGAGGTTTTAGCAACACTTGCATTCTGTCTGGGGGGCAAAATGTCTCATCACAAATATCCACCGCAGTGTCGGCCAAGCAAAATAACACACTGGTAAAGGAGACAAGCGTGCGAGTAATAACGGTAGGCAAACTGAATGATTAATAGGCTATATGCATGATACGCAACTCTTCTTTTCCCTAGTTTGGCTAAACTTTCTCCCTAAGGACGCCGCTGTGTCCTTTGATCTTTCATTTAAAGTTATTACAATCAGACACTACCGCTGCTAACACTTCAGGAATCCAGTGTGCCACGCCGATTGTGCTTTTCAAATGTTTATTTTAGCAAGAAATAATGCACTCAACTAACCATATCTTTGGCGTTGTCATCATTGCCCGGGCTATTTACAAACTGTATCTATTAATCATTTTTGAGCATGAACAGCAATTAAATTAGGTCGGGTCACACTCCAGCAATAATATGATTTTAATTGCGTGGGGCAAGGCTCTAATTCAACTATCTCTGGATCGCTTGACGGGGGCAAACAAAACATTCATCGGAAGCACAAAGACGGAAAGAAGGGAAGTAGGGAAGGAAAGAGAGAGAAAGGTATCAAGTAGCAGCCAGTTTGGGTTTCAATTTGTTTCAAAATGAACTAAAGAGAACAAAAGGGAGTGATAAAAAAGTAAAGTCAAAATAGTAGACAGTCTATCTTTTCGATTATGCACCTCGGTGTTGCAATCTGAAAAGACAAGTGCAACTGCAATTACAACCGAGCAGACATCTGGATTTGCCTCGTTTCCCCTCCCAGAACCTCTGACATGGAAAAAAAAAAGCATTTCAATACAACTCAGCTCCAATCACCTTCAAATACAGCTCTGCAATCCCAGGTCAAACCCCTCTGTCTACACCTGACAAGCAAAACAAACACGGCACAGTTTGGGAGGGTGCAAACACCAGAATGTGAGCGTGTAAGGTGGTGGTCGATTGGTGGTGTAGAGAGAAAGACACAAAAACAGGCAGAGAAATGGAACGGACAAAACCCTAGCTGCTCCAGAGCAATATGAATGTTTACTTGTTGAATCTTTTATCAGTTTTGTTTTTATCTCTCTCCTCCTCTCCCTCTCTCTGTGTTATCTATGCAGCAGGTACTGAGCTATGCATTGGGGCTGCGTGGAGCTGATTAGAACAGTGATAGATGGGAGGGTGGATGACCTTAGCTTCCGACTAAACACAAGGTTGGACATTTGTCTCCTCACTGCATTTGCATGCTTTCTGCCCGTTTATGGCAATTTGTCACCATACTCGCTTTGCCATTGAGAAGACAGTTTTTTTTTAAAAGGGAAAAAAACATAGGCAGTGCAAGGCTAGATTCCCGGGAATAAAAATTCAAAGCAGGGTTATGATGAAGCACTTTCATTCAGATAATTCCACAAAGTGCAAAAACTCACATACTGTGAGTTCTCCTCATCCTTACCCTTTCCTGTTAACTCCTGGAAGTGTAATTAAGGCACACTGGTGCGGAAATTCATCTTAGTAGTGAAACAGGGACGATACAAAACTCTGTGTGCATGCAAAAAAACCATGTCACGCACTTGTTTGGAGGTTGGCTTCCTCTTCGAAAGCTCAGCTCGAACCTGCAACCTCCCACAGACGCACATAACAAGTTATGCAAGTAAACACACACACGCACGGCATAAACACATATGCCCGGACACACGACGCGACACATGCTGATGAATGGCCTGTCATGCAGTTTGGTGATCAGTGAATTATTAACACTCATACGCCTTTAATAATTCAGGGGCCCAGTCTTAACAAATTACCGCACCGCTCCCCAAACCAACAGCGTTAACTCAGCCGGAGCAGCCTGTTCATCCACTCTCCCACGTGCCCTTGGAATACGATGGTGAAATTTTTGCAAGGCGCTAAATCTTAAGCATAATTCAATCATTGTGAAAGCGAGAAGTGTCTCAGCAAATTAGTCTTAGAGAAACATGTCCACTGTGATCGCTTTGTATTGAGAGATCAGGCAGCTATTGACTTAAAGAGCTGGTAATGTATAAAGAAGTTTAACTGATCAGTTTGAGAGGTTCAGCGTGATGGTCTAAAGCATCGTATGTTTACTTTATAAATTGTAATTTTGTATGATCCAATCCATAATTGTTTAACCTGACAGTGAAGGTTAGTATAGTTTTCTTTTTAACTGTACATGCTTCCACAAGACACTTATACTTGCTTTTATCCGCTGTGTACATATAGAGGTTGCAAGTAATGCAAGTACTTCCACTACTACTTACACTTACACTTACACTTGCCTGCATACATTGTGTTTTCCAGGAAGATTCAACAGTATAACCACAAGTATATCTAAAGCCCCTTCTCTTTTCGCCTCAACTGTACTCGCCTTTTTTGGTTTTCCATTGGAGAAAATGGTACTTGGAAGTCTTTTGGGTATGACCTCCATCCATCTCCCAAGGTAATAACAAAAGGTGACATGAAAACACTGCAGACTACTGATTGGTTAGAGAGAAGCAACAACAAATCTGTAAATATCGGAAACAACCTAGCTAGCGGGCGACGTGCAGCCAGTCCTGCGGTGTGTTTACAGCTGACCTGCTGCTGCCAACATTGGCTCGGTTTAGGTGCTCTGTTTGTTTTTAGTTAAAGGCTCAGTGTGTAATATTTCTGAGGATCTATTGACAGAAATGCAATATACCATAATAGGGATGCTGTAATGTTATATGGATCCGATATGCCCAACACTTGCAGATTGTGTTCATATCGTTCTTTTTTTAAGTTGAAAGGTGATCCAAATAAAATTTTACTGCTTTTGCGGGGTCTCTACAGGGGAGTCGTGGTGTGAACCGCTATGTTGGTCTGTTGTTTTGCCCTCCAGGTCAACGCGCATGTCATGTGACTGAAAACTATGAATTGGCAATAAAACTGTAATGTTAGCTTAGAGCATGGAAGCATCAGCCAGCAAAACTTTTACTGCCCTGAAAGAAAAATCGAGCCCATTCTCATCTCAGGGTGTCATATACCGACAATTTGAGAAAGGGTGACAAAGCGCACCGGATGCGTCTCTATGAGATTTGTATAAAAAAAAAAAACACGTGTTTTTTGGATATTGCTTCCCCATTGTGCACACAAATGTGTAATTTGTACTTTCACATGCTAAATGCCCATTAAAAACGTTGCACCGTTTTACCACAAGCTGAAATTATGTACTACTTTGTATTTCTGTTGTATTTTTAAAAATTTAAAAAGACATTTTGGTAAGATTTGCATGCTTATCTAATTAAGCAAAGCCAGAGGAGCCTCGGTCCTCACCTGACACTGTATTCGTAAACTTCATGTATTATGTGGTTTATAATGGATTGTGGTGCAGAAACAGTGAGCTTACATTGTCCTGTTATCTGTCAGCGGTCATACTTGATGCACTAGATGTGATAGTTTTTGAGATGTTCTTCATTTACTTTGGTATGTTAGTCCAGATGAGCCAACCCTCTCAAGTTGTAACAAAAAGTATGATTACAGTACAGTAAAATAATGTATTACAGGAGTATGAGACATCATGTAGCACTTAATTTCTTTATGTGGCTGTTGTTTATTAATGAACAAGTAATAATAATATTCAAAAAGAACATATGGTTTTATTGAATAATTAAGTAAATGTAATTTCTTAATAAATCTATCTAAAGAAACCTGATTTCTTGACTGGCAACTCTCTGCTATCTCATAGATGACATCTTTGTCCTGTCTCAGGTACCATAGCTATACTACTTGCTTGCAACCCTCACCACTAGATGTCACTAAAACTTACACACTGAACCTTTAAGGATTCCTTCGGTGTTGACCGTTCAGGTGGTTTTTACCAGGAGACGAATTACCACCGAGGCCATCTCCTCTCCAAAACAAACAGACTTGCCAAACTGTTGCATTTTTTTTGTTACACTTTTTCATTCCTTTTCTACATGCCGGAGTTCTTTTAAGAGCTTTATCCAGTTTGTTATTAAATTTGTTATGAACTTGGATCATGTCTCTTCATGTCGCATCGCTATTACGACCAGCTCCATTCAGTTGGTCCAAGATTATAATCGTTAACGAACACGAACAAAATAATTAAAAAATATTGTCGTCAACTGAAATAAAAATAAAAACGAGGCTTTACAAAAAATGATAACTAACTAAAACTGTATTGTAGGTTTGCAAAACTAACTAAAATGAAAGAGTAAATATCCTTAGTTTTGGTTTATTTATTTATTGTATAGGACATAATAAGCCTACATTTTGAGTGTATATGAAGCTGGCGGAACTGATGTTGCGGGGCAGTTGGTCTGGCCGGACAGGCAGTTCAGCGGTGCTTGGCCGATTACCTGTTGGTGAGCCGCGGGGTCAGGGTGGTGTCTGGCCGCAGTGTAGCAGGTGGCGACTGCTATTACGAGGAGAGCCCCATGTAACGTTAGGGGGAGGCTAACCTAGCCGGGGAGACCTAGGCTGCATAGTTGTTGGGATATGAACATGTTTTCTATTATGTTTTATACACACATGTGTACGAAATAATATGAATGCAACTACTGTATGGAGTTGTGTTTTGTTTAGTTTGGGTTGCTGTAGTGAGTCACTGTCTTGGTGGTTTTCTTTTCCATGTTTTGTTTTGTTCTGTTCTGATGGTCTGGCTTAGAGATCATCCTGGTGTGGGATAAACTTGCCCCTTGCCCATTGATTGTGAGCTCCCCTAGCACTGGGTTAACATGCCTGCTGGTCATTATACTGTCTGTCAGCTAGTGTGTGTTTTATGGGGTCATTGATATCTCAACCAACCTGTCTCTTTGTGCTTCACATTGTTTTAATACCTATTTTACTACTACACCATATTCCAATTTCTTAGCTGTATTTCACCTCCATTTATTGTATTTCACCTATTTAACCAAGAATGATTTCTTGGGACCACTTGGTAGTAGTTTTAGGGTAATTTTGCTCTTAGGGTTTTCAGTTTGTAGCTAAGAAATTATACTGTAGATTGCATGTGCATTCATTTATTTGTAGAATTTATTTAGACAATGTGTTAGTACTCAACAAAAAGGGTGTCCCTTATCACGCTTGATTGAGATTAGAGAAATAACATTTGACAACCACTCGTCACGTAACTACAAATCAGAATTGGACAACGGTGTGCGCCATGAGCTGCAAAACAACTGCAGGATGTTGAGTTTCAAATTTTTTTCTTTTAAATACTAATGTTGCTAGTTCAACTCTCCCGACGATACTTTTTACTGGCCCCAGGCCACCGTTATTGTCGAGCCCTGTCTAAATATTTCTGGTTCAAGATCTTCACTGGCATGAATACACATTGAAACTTTTCTACTGCAAATTTGTGTTTATCTGTGATTAATACACTTAATTAGTATCTGCTTCTAGTTATGATTGACATCTCAGAAGGATACATCTCTCAAAGCAAATCAAAAATGTATGGTCTTACACAGCCATCAAGATGCCATAGCAACCTTTGCCGCCACCCACAAAGCATCAGCACACACATACATGAACCAACTGGCTCACAGTTTGAACACCCTGTCAATCATACAGGCTAAGCTGGTCATGTATACATACAATGAGAGATTAGGCCTTTACTACATGCCTTCTCGGTTCCCCTAGTCATCTGCTAACACACATATGTACACACACAACACATACAGACACGTACAAACATACACACACACAGAGGCCCCACCAGACACTTCCAGGTCCCTAACGAGGTCGCTAATTAACTCTCCCACTTGCGCTCGCTCGTTTTCATCTGAGGTGCACATAGCTTTTTTGACAGGAGAAAATTGCCGGGCAATTAAATCATCTGAAGACGAACACTCCAGCTGCTGGTATTAACAGCTAAATGTTACATCCATTTTCAAAAAAGCGATTGTGGAGAAACTGTACAGTAAGTAACTGACTGCTATAGTGCTCCTTAATAACCCACAGCTGAGGTGTGGTGACACTGTAGTGTAGTAATTCAGCAGTGTATGCTGATGTTACATGTACCAGGCATAGTGTTCATGCAAACATTGTGCTTTAGATACTACAAATGTTTTTTGTGTTTTAATTGTCGTCTTACTTCCATCTGAGAATGCTGGGTTGTACTGTATTAACCTTAAGACACAAAGCTTGTTGAAGGTTAAAGTTTTTTTTGAGTTATTGTATCCTTATGTAGGGCTGCATCTAATCATTATTTTGTTTCTTAATAATCTTGATAACCCCGCGACCCTGTACGCAGGATAAGCGGTTGACGATGGATGGATGGATGGAATAATCTTGATAATTTTTTTCTGACATTGTTTGTCAGAACAGTGAAACATTAGAGTTTCCAAGAGCTCAAGGTGAAACCTTCTTCAAACTGCTTATGTTGTCCAATTAAAAGACATCCCATTCACAATGATATAAATCTGAGAAAAACAGAAAATCCTCAAATTAGAGAAGTTAAAACCAGTAGATGTTTTGCATTATTGCTTCTTGATTCTTGATTTAAAGCTGCTCTAAACAATATTTCTATATTTACAATGGATCAAATGACTGTGTAATGTGAAAGGCATTACTCTAATGAAACTCTAAAGTTCCCTTTATCTCTACTACACTAATCTCTACGCTTTAGAGTCTTTAAGCTACTTGTTTTGGTTTTAAGGCCCTGCTATTTTATTTGTCACTCTCATCAGCTTCATTTCCAGAAGCCACAGGCAGTTGGGTTTTTTTTAGCACAAAAGCTCTGATAAACCAGCTATGTGCGTTAGCTGTCCTGCACCAAACTACCATGAACATATTGGAGCATTTAGCAGCTAAACAAATATTTTCCTCAGGGGTGGGTGCAGACTAAATAGAGCTAAAAGGACAGTGAATATTGGTCTTGGACACAAACATGACTAAATAGTAATGTGTGTGCTGGATGTGAAAATAGGCAATGGTTTGAAAATTGTCACATTATCAAGTCATTTTGGTTAATGTATTAGCAATATTGTGTTTACAGCTTGTTCTGCTGCCCCCATGTGGCCAATCGATGTTGCTTTAAAGAATTTAATCCGTTAATCCAAGTTTCTGTTAATTCATTTTCTGTCAATCAGCTAACGGAGTGACAGACTTCTTGTTTCAACAATAACATCAATATGTTGTTATGTATGATTATTTATCGATGTATGCAGGGCAATTGAGAAAACCTCCTGCCGGAACTTTCAAGTAAATATCACACAATTTTATTTCAAAATCTCCTAACTCCAGCTGAACCGTCACTCCAGCTCATCCTGTAAACTATAGCGTTCTGTTAAGATGCACAGACAAAGACAAACAGCAAGAATTACTGGATTTCAAAAAAGATTTGACCCAGGTCTGTGCACAACACACGCATCGTATTTTTGGACTCCAATTCATCTCAGTGCAGCCTCCTGGGTCCCCGGCCTCTTCTAAAACTGATTTTTGTCTCCTATTTTGTTAACCTCGCTCGCAATTAACCCCACGCTGCGAGCCAGCCACACATGGGCCAAAAGAGGCTGCCTACAGTATGTGAGTGCCCGGCCCTGTGTGAATCACTGCATTGTGTCATCTGTCCTGTGAAGAAAAGAGTGGGAAGAAAGGAGAGTGAGACACAGGGGGAGAAAGAGTGCTGTTTTTGGGGGTCCACTGTTCTTAGCAGTGTGCCCCCAGGGGTAATGACAGCAGTGTAGGGTGGAGGGTTTGTTTCTGTGTCTGGGTGTGTGTGTGCGTGCATGCAGGAAGGGGAATGGTGTCCCATCCTGACAGAGTCTTTTGTGAGTGGGGCTTTCGGTCAGAGAGGAGGGAGTGGCGCGTAGGTGAGGGCCGTATTTGTGGTGCCGTCAGGAGCATCGGCGATGGCGTGAGTCGCCACCAATGGGGGGTCATTGTACCCACTCCATTCTGTCTCCACACTCTGCTACTGCTCAATGGGGGGGACTAAAGAATACTCCTGAGTCTTAATCTTTGAACTGCACAGATGCACAAACACACACACACACACACACAGTTGAATAGAGTCTGTCAGGGTCGGGTCCCACGCAGCTTGTGCGTGTTTAGTTAAACATTCACATCTACGGTTATACTAGAACCTATAGGTCTCATTGGCATTGCTGAATGCGTAGTAATGATGTTACCCTTGCTACAGCACATAATGTAACGCATCTTTTTATAGATCCCCCCCCTCCCCGAAATAATGAGACAAAAAGGTCAGTGCCTGGTGAGTGGGAGGAGGGGAAAAGGGAGAGTGTATTAAGCCAAGATCCTTGGTTTCTTTACAGTTCTCCAAGTTCACCAACTCCTGCAAATGAGCATGTATAACAAGCCAAGGGGCCTTTTATTGCAAATCTAATTCATTTCTCTAGACAACTGTGAAATTTGCCATTGACATTAGTCATTACCCCAAGGCTAACGAAAAGATGATCTCTGTTAATAAATGATCCCTAACAAGGAGCTCCCTCTCCTTCTCTCTCCCATTGTGTTAATGGCAGGGGCAGCTGTTAACGGCATGCAGTTACAGAACAACACTGTTAACACCGACTCTGGCTTCACTTCCCTTTCAGTCCTTCTGCTTTCTTTTGGCTGCCGGGTACCCCCTCTTCTCCTCACTCCCCCTCCCCTCTTCTCCTCTGCCCCCTCCCTGCATCATCATCATCATCATCATCACCCTGCAGATCCTGCATTATGCAGTGGCATCATTAGAGCCTTGATTTCAAACGCTTCCGGCATCGTTTCTGGATTGTGGCCGCAACGCTTCCGGATGCTGGCTGGCTCCAATTCCAAGTCAAGGAAGCCATTGGGAACAGATGTGACTGACAGCAGCTCTGACAAACAGGGAGAAAGGGAGACAGAAAGAGAGATCGCAGCGATTGGGGAGGGGATAAAAAATGGCTAATCATCTGGAAGTGACTCTGACCCTTCCGCTGGCCCTGGCCATCATTGATACTAAACAATGAGGAAGCTGTTCTAAGCACTATGGGTAAAGGTCAAGACAGAGGACGGATCACACAGCAACAGAGCGTACACAGCCTCAGCCTTTAACAATATATACAATATGGTAAAACAGATCACTTCTAAGCGACAAAGAAGGAGGTCGCCAACTGTAATAAAGCACTTTTGTTCCAGTCAATTTACATAATTTAAAATTAAACCTATCAGAACTGTGCTGTTTTATTTCTAGTCTGTAATAATTGTTTCCTGAAAAGTGAAATCCATTATTAGGGTGCATCAGCGTTTGTCTATCTCTGAAACAACAAGTCACATTTTCTCATTGGAAGAAAAAGGAATTGTTAAAATTGTGTTTGCAAGAGGGGTCCCCCCACGTCTAGTGTGGGAAGCACATAATACGATTTTCACGTTTTTCCCTACTCTGAGTTCCAATTTATTGAAGTAACCGAGCAGAAAATGCACTGACAGCTGTAGCACTTTATTGTGAATTAGTATATACATTCTACACCCAGCGAGAAAAAGCCAAGCCTCATTGTATTTCAGTAATTACTGGAGCCTGGGAAAATGAAGGGGCAACGGCGAGTCAAGCAATTACAAGCTAAAGATGACAGGGTATACTTTTAGCTTCAGATACTGTTTGTAGCTGAGGATGAAAGTTGGGAGAAGAGAGCGTCAGCGAGGTCTGCTAGTGGCATGAGTGCAGGAGAGCAGGTGTTGACAAATGAAATGCAAATACTTATTAGTCATTGTCACTGGTCATCAGTGTTGTCTTCATTGCTGAGCACTTTTAGGGGTTTTTAAAGTTTTAGTTTTGACAACCAATCAGATGAAGACTAAATATGTCAGTTTCCAGGAACTCCAGGAAAAAAGCTGCCAGATTCCAAAGTTGGAATAAAAAGAAATACAATGTAAGTGACAGCTAAAAGCTACTTTAAAGCAAAGCTAAAACATGTTGACATATAGTGCACATTCTGAGAATGTATATAATTACAGCAAACTAGTAAAAAGAGTAAAGCTATTCTTATATTTCTTTCTGTAGGCAGGGTTTTACAAAAACAGTGACAACTCATGTACAATGCTTAGCATATCTGTGTGTCAAAAAAAAGTATGCTTTTAATGTCTTGTTGTAAGATATTAAAGAGGGTGCTGTTGTGGTGCGGGCTGCATGATTTGATTTCTGCCAAGGTCCTCCACATCTTAACCTCAGACTGTGGCCCAGTTGATATTATGCATTTGTATTTGAATTTATTTCAGGATAACCGCTTGAGATGTATCATTTTCGAGGGGGTCCTGCAACATACATGCATGTACACAATAGTTAACCACACAGCAGAGGTGGAAAGAGTACTAAAATATTGCACTTAAGTAAAAGTTCTGTTACACTGATGAATTTTTACCTAAGTAAAGTAAAGTTACTGGTATAAAAATCTATTCAAGTAAAAGTAAAAAGTAGCTCATTTAAAATTTACTCAGTGTAAAAGTTAGTTACTTTTTTAAACTCCTAAAATCACTTATTTATACTGATTTAATATATTACTTATTGGCCTACTTATTATACTTTTTGTACAATATATTATATTATACGATTTGATAAGAGCATAAAGCCAGATTCTAGTTAGACAGAAACTTTGCAAAGCAATGGTGCAAAACAGTGTTTTTATTATGATTATTATATTATTATGAGAAGTTTTGTGAATGTTTTTGCTTCATTATGAAACTGTGGCAGAACAGATTAGACTGGCGGGCCGCACTGGACAGTATACAGTATACTAACTTTATAGGCGTTAGCATAATAAATTTTTTATTAACATAGGCCTAAGCATAATTGACTATTTACTGGCAGGTTGCTAGTGCCACCCAACATTAGCAATGTCATGCACCGGTGTCTTTTTGGCTAATTTGAGCAAAGCCTCTTACAAAAACATGAAAATTTTCCGTATCATCATGGATCATGCATAAAATGAGGAGCATCGGACTTCATCTAGCCAGAGGGAACGATCACCGACCGTCCGCAGCGAGAGGTAGTGGACAGGGCCAGGGAGAGGAGGTTGCGGAGCGGCCAGTCAGCCAGTTTTATGCATGATCCATGTGCCACTGCAGCTGGGGACTCTCCGCAGCAAGAGTCACAGTCTGTCCTGTCTTTGGGCCACCCTCAAATATGCTTTTTTTAAACTCAGTAACGGATGTGATTTAAAATGTAGCAAAGTACAATACTTCAAACAAAACATACTTAAGTAAAAGTAAAATTACAGATTATAAAAACGGCTTTCAAAAGTACAAGTACACAGAAAAATTACTCAATTACAGCAACGCAAGCAACTGTAATTCGTTACTTTCCACCTCTGCCACACAGTATTTTTTGCAAGGAAGAGCACTGGAGGAATGCGGATAGAAGTAAGCACTGGCATTTCAGACTCTCATGATAGCTAAACTGGAAAGATAAGGTGAACATATCCTACATTTTTCAACAAAACTTAGATGAAAACAATGTCAGCAGTTTATTAGAGACTTTGTGGAGCATTTGGGGCAGGTTCATAACCGAAGATTATGGTTAGAACCAGTGTTTAATGGTTGTAGAAAACGGATATGCAAACAGCGGTCTAAAACTTGCACATACTTGTACGGACCAGACAGTGAACAAGAAGTTTCTTGTCAAGAAAATCTCATACAAATAGGTTAATTTAAAATTGTGCTGAATATCAGACTCAAGGAGTTTATCTGAGGTTTTGACCTTGATTAGTGATGAAGCGCTGCTCTGTTTGCACGATTTAAGGCTCCCAATCAATCTGTGTTCTCCTGTCTTCTCTCAGCTCTGAAGTAATGTTTGTCATTTTTCAAAAACTTACACTGGTAACCCCAACGTTAAATGTACGCTTTCTGCATTAAAATCCTAAAAACTGAAAAGTAGCCTAGTTTACTTAAGCCACAGTCCAGTTCGGAGCTTGGTAAAAGTACTTCTTAAAGACATCCCCACATGGCCACATATGTACAGTTATCAGAGGATGCCAATAACACACTCTCCCTTGATTGTTGTCATCAGTCTAGTTTTTTCAGAGACACAGGAAAGTGGAGGAGAGGGGTCTCTGGCCTGATTTGATCCCAGACCTGCAGGCGTACTGGGGATTTCCACTGGCTTTAAGCTCCCCTGATGGCTCTTTTCATGATCCAGGGTGACTCCTCCATGCCGTCTTGCAGGCCTGTTGCTCCCTGGCAGCGTGTGAAGAAAGAAGAGCAGAGAACACAGTGTTTTCTCAGCATTCTGTATTTGTCAAGCTGATGTGATGTGTGGTGTGCAGCGCTGCAGAACTGTGAAGTGCCCGGGGCATTGAGAATAAAGAAGAACTGCCCGGCCAGCCAGCCCTGTGTGCAGGTGAACTGCCCAAGGCCTTTGTGAACGGCACAGAAAATTGATGTCAAATGAGAGTGACTTCAGAGGTTGGTCAGGTGCATGAAATATGTATCGAGATGTATTCAAGCTTGAGTCAAACTGTGTTTGAAATCCTTTTCTTTGGTGATTGATGGATTGATTTAGACTCTCAAACTGGAACCAACTGAACTGCCCCTTGTGAAAAACCTACAGCCAGCAGGCTTTCCCTCTGCAAAATCAACCAAATACAACCAAAATGATAACAATCAGGCTTTTCAATTTGCAGTATTGTTTCATCAGATCAGGCGATGCGTGTTTTATTTGCTGCATTCTCAGTGCTCCTGTCCTTGTGGAGAGCAAAGACTGCAACTGTATTTCAATTCTCTTGCATATGCTTTGCTAACAGTGAAAGCAGCCCCGGGGATGCTAACAAAGAGATGGAGAGTACTTAGGATGTAAAACGCACAAAGCTGCAATGTAAACACTTGTCTTCCTTCATATTAGATTTTCCATCATCTTCATTGCTCCTTCTTTTGGCGAGTAGCACATCTCACACTCCGGCATTTCAATTTGCAACGCCGCTGTTCCAAAGTACATGTTCATTTAAAGCTATTATTACTTTGTCATGTTGGATAAATTGATAACATGACATAACTTGTTTGCTGCCTTGTTGCGCCGGCAGTCTGATTATGAGGTCAAGTGCGTTAACAAATGACAAATTTGGGAGATGGGAGCGTTGCTATCCATTCATTTCAAGTCAGTTCTTTTCCTCTCCTAAAATTAAGACTATTGCTCTGCCAAGGGTGAGGCACAGCACACATTTCTCTCTTCAGAACTAATTCACTCTTACAAATGAGTAAGTTAGTAAGTGGAGTAAGAAAGTAGATGATGAAAGAAGAAAGTCTAAATAGTGGATGTTTTATTATCATAAAGTCGATTGTCAGATGTCAGAAACAGTTCATATTATTTATATATAATATCAGATTTTTTCTATTGTTTTAGGCACGCTCAAGAAAAAACTATGCCAGATAATGTAGATCCAAAAACCAATGCAGGTCAGGCGAATTATTGACATGTTTTGGAAAATGCCAAGTTACAATTTGGCTTCCAGATTCCTCCTAATGATGGTCAAATTTGGAGGGAATTGGCAGTGATTAAGAGGCGGACCGAGCAGAAGGGGAAAGCCCTGTCAAGGTCACAGAGGGCTCATTATAAAGGTTGCTAAGCTACAATCTGTAACAGACAGAGAACCCAGAATAGAAGAGCGAGAGAAATTGTGTGTGTGACCGCCCAAAACTGCAACACACCTCCTAATTTACAGTGGGCTGCTTGCCTAAGAGGAGGGCTGTCCCTTTTGCCTTTTTTTTTCTCCCACACTGGATTTGCAGGCTACTTGACGACGTAAGTAAAACATCAAATTAGCTTTCAAACAGCAAGGGTTTATGAGAAATGACCAAAGAAATGGTTGAAAATGTCAATCCATGACCCCAAAGATTTATTTGGCAACACTTGCTGTGTGCTTATTAGTCCCTCATATATTATATTCCTATTATATTAAAACACTGAAAGGTGCACAGTTTGTAGTGACCTCTTTTATACAGCAGCAATGAACAGAGTCAAGAATCTGCCTACAAATGTATGTGGAAACACTTAATGAAAAGGGAAAAGCCTTGCTCAATAGAGCACTTAAATAACTGTGAACGATACGCGGACAATGCAGACCATACCTTCAGGGTGCACACATATCTGCTGTCCTCAGGAGATGACTATACTGTCAAAGAATCCCCGTTATGTATTATCACAAAGTCAGACAGCAAAATCTTCAAAACCACTGTCTGTGATGGGCTAAGAAAGAGCTGACAAGAGAGTGCTAGCCAGCCCTCTCCTTCCCCCATTTGAGTCACTTTGAAAACTTAGCGAATCCACCTTTTAACAATCCTATGGGGATGAATCAACCTTGCGCTCCTATC
Organism: Micropterus dolomieu; assembly: GCF_021292245.1. NCBI lineage: Eukaryota > Metazoa > Chordata > Actinopteri > Centrarchiformes > Centrarchidae > Micropterus > Micropterus dolomieu. The sequence goes on along the minus strand of NC_060150.1, from coordinate 16,082,249 downwards.
TAAGAAGGTACAACCAGCACACCTAGAATTACAATGGAAGCACATCAAGGGATGGCCAAGCCTGACTGACAAGCGCTTCCCCCTTCACAAAAGCACTGGGCTGACTTCATTTGCATGGCGGGGTTTGGACTGGCGGAGAGAGTTAATCAGGGCTTTCCATGGTGCCATAGCAGGGGCTCCCATTTGTACCCCCCTTCCCCTCTAACCGAAGCACCCTTCCCCACGAGGGCCGGTTGTGAAATCCTCTTAGTGGCAGCGGGCTAAAAGAGGAGTTTGCGCCCACCTCGCCTCACGGGACAAGGGTGGGGCGCAGGGCTGGTCGTTCTGGTGCTCGTCTCCATCGGGACTGACCTCCCTTCCACTGCCTGGCACCTCCCATTAAAACAGCTTTAATTACACGGAGATGACTCCTCCAGTCCTCCTCCCTTTTCCCTCCAACTCACACTCCCCCTTCCGCCCTCCCCACGCCTATCTCTCCCTCTCCACAGGGGAGCACTCCTTGTCTCCTCTCCATTAAGATTGAGAGAGTGAGGGGAGAGGAGCCTGCAGAGTCTACCACTTCCACACATGCAGCAGGGAGCAAATACCATTTTCAGCTTCAAATGTCTTTTCACAGATTGGTTTTATTTATTTATTTTCTTTCCCTTCAGAGATGACAAATTTTTGGATCTGTGAAGCAAATTAAAAATGATTCATGTGTTTGAGCATGCTTGGGTATATGTGAAGGATTTCATAAAAATCCAACCAAATGTATTCGGGGGTTTTCTTTCAACAAATTTGGATGAACTTTGGGGAGAGCCGGAGTGCATGAGCACAAAGTTTTAGATCAGACGTCAAAATGTAACACCAACTGGGTTTCTAACTCTCTCAGGAAAGATTAGAAAGGAGAGATTATAATGTTATCTCCTCTTCCTCCCTGTCCTTTGGCCCATACAGCAGCACAAGACTTAAATTTCTTTGTATTGCCAGGGAAAAATGAGGTGATAATGTCTCCTTTGGTGTCCACATACACTTCCATGACAAACATCTGTTACACACGGCGGTGATACCTGAGTACAGGAGAACTCAGCGGCCGCTTTCTTCTCGCCACTAACAACAAAATGTTATCAGTTAATTCTAGTGGGGGGCGCTTGATTTATGTTTCCTTGGATAATAAAGTACAGTATTGCTAACATGTGTAAAGTGTTCCCCAAGCTCCACCTCTGTCTCCTTGATTAATGCCGATTTAATTAAGCAGCGCGCTAATTAAGCAATAAATAATGACAAGGTGTGCATTTATGCAAAAATAATAGCAAATCTTAGGTGAAGTGATACCCCGGAGAAGTTGCCCAATCAGATCATTTCTTTGGACAACAATGGGTTGAAATTAAATGCATCCAGCAGACATGTTTGACCATTATTATGCAGTGCATTAAACATGTGCAATAATCATCACAATGTCTATTTGCCCTGAATGTATTTAGAAAGATAATTAATAACGTAATAATCACTAGGCTATCAAGAAACATACAAAAGGGGGAATTGTGTTAAATTGCATTTTCAGGGCTGATTGAAATTACATCAACATTCCACAACTCAACACAAAAGGTAGGGCAACTATTTTGGATGCAATCCCACATCATAACTTAAATTATAAATTCATCGATATATCAGAAAGTGAGACGGCATCCTCAGCAGGGGGACATCCGATAGAGCCATTAATCAAATCACACCCTACTGTCCCAAACTCTACAACCTGAACCTCACAGCAAAAAATACCAATTTCCTCTTGGTTAGTGTCAGCAGCAAAGGCAGCACTCCTCCAGCAGCGAGTCAGCTCCTCGCCAACATCTGCATGCCACTTTTCCGATCATCCGGTCACACGCCTAGTTGCTGCAAATATGCTTCACCACCGTTCACCACCCCCTCTCCCCATGTCAGATGTCTCCACGTACGGACTTCTGATATGTGTATAAAAAGAGCCTTATTTACACTGATTAATGTTCCCCGGGTTGGCAGGGTGTAAGCTGCTTGCGTCCAGACAGCAGTGACAAATAAATCTATCAATCATAAGAGGGATTTTCTAATCCCAGAGCCATCAGACAAAGTTGCAACCTAAACACTTTGTCACGGAGCGAGCAGCCCCCATTTGCTGTAAACACACACTTAGCGTATAGTTAACACAGCACTTTGAGCGACAGAGCAGCCTCCAGGTTGCTACACACAGAAGCAAAATAATTTTTACAGTAGTACACTGTAGTTACAGAAGAAGCTTTTTCGCATATTTTAGTTTCTATTCTCTGCTCTGTTAACACCAAGAAGGCCAAAAGAGTTTGGGGGTGTGTTATCTGAAGCATTTTAGTATAATGGTCAGTATTTTTGTCCTTGTGTGATTCCTGAAATTCAAAAATGGGGAACAAGAAATCATTTCTAAAACTAAATGTATAGCAGCAAGTTGATGGTAGATTGGCTTTCCTCAGGTTTATATCCAAAGTAAAGTAAAAAGAACTTTTATGACAGTAACACACCCAATAGGGAACTTTGAACCTTGGCTATGGGACCACACCATTAAACAAAAAGAAAAAAGAGTTAGGTTTTTTGAAAACTAAAATTATATCAGAATAATTTGAGTCTATAAAAGCAAAAACGTAAATGTTTGATTTCATGGAAGAGGCTCCGACAAGATAAATGTCACCAGCAAATTTCACTAGTTTGTAGTTCCATTTAACCCCAAAGAGAAGAGTTTAGGTACATCGCACAATACTAAGTAGAGACATCAATCGGCATCTTGAGTCCTCATGGGTCCATCAGCTCCAGTGTAACAGCATGGCAGTCTATTGCAGAACAAGCCCCTGGTTGCTCTCAACCATCTGTGACTGAAAACAAAGACTGTGATCACATTAAAACGCCATAGAGGGAAGAGAAAATGTATCAAACCGCAGCACTTTCCATAATCTGCTCACAGGTCTCGGCCATTATACAAATACAGGGCAAACTCAATAAACCTGCAACTGCCATTTAATTAAACATTTGGCAGCCAAAATTCAATTAGGCAATAATAGCTAATTTCCAGAGATGGCTAATATGTTAGACACAGATAGGAAACGCAGGGTTGATATCCTGTGTCAATTCCAATTATTTAGAGCTCTCCTTTAAAGCTGCGTTGGCAGATTATGCAATAACTATTTTCAAAAACAGTGCGACTGTGAGGCAGTGTGTCCCTCAGGTTGCACAAGGCAATATTATTATTTTTTCCTCCTTCCAAAAATGCAAATTAATAGTTGTCATCTAGTCGTTGTGGAGATGGCCGTGCCGCCATTCAGTCCCACGTGGAAGTCAAAGTAAGTAATGCTAAGGGAAACCTAATAAGATCTTGCAGGAGGGGGGAAAATGATGATTATCTTTAATCACTAACCTGCCTCTAGTGGCGCCACCACATTATCCAGCACCTTCATTCCTTATAAAAATATCTATCACACACAATACTGGGGTGATGAAAAGAAGCAGCAGCGACGATGGGAGCGGAATGCCAATGGCCTCATTACTTGTCATAGCACATTGTAACTGGAAATTGCTTCTTTCAGGTTTTGTTTGCTCAGGCAATTACAATAAACTCTCGGCTTGACACGTTGTTTGCACAGATGTAGGACATTAATAAACATGAGCTCTAATCTGAATTATTGAACTGCTCGCCATAATTCTGACAATGGATTTGGAGCCCCTGACGGATGGAAGGACAGGAGGAGAGGGGACGGCCGGGATCCCCAGGATATTGCCCCGCTGGCTGGCCTTATCACCTGAGAAATCCCCTAATTGAATGTAGAAGCGCATAGAGCAGCGCAGCAGGTATTCCCAAACTTGGTTCAGCCTGCCAGACACCACCTACTGCCACAACACACGAGATGCATGAGACTGGCATTTGCTTAGAAAACTGATTATACAAGAAGAAGCGAATAGCAGAAGGAAAGTGAAAGGAAATAAGAGGAAGGTTTGCACTTTTTTCTCAGAGGAATTCTTAGATCTATTACTTATTATTAAAAACTCTTATTCTGTAAATATGAATATGTAAACCAAAAAAAAAAAAAAAAGAACCTTGAGAAAAAACATATTTATTCATCATATTACGGTTCCGTTCAGGATTTAAATGCACCAAAAAAAGAGCATTTGGAAACTCCAGACTAAGTAAATGCTGGCTCTCTCACCACTGCTGCACATATTGCACTTGAGCAGATGTGCAGACAAAGTCCAGGTTTCGTTCCACCAAAAGCTGCTTGTCCTTTACTTTCCTTCAAAGTTTCCCCCCAAAACGCTGGGGAGCCAGCTTCCCAGGCAGGCGTGTAGTGGGAATATCTACAAGAAGAATGCAGGAATAGCATTTTTTTTTTGTCCTCCTTTTTTTTCGGAGGAATCTTAAGATGTTCAAAAGGCATAGGAAAGGGAGGGCCTGGCTATTCTTGAGAATCAAAAAGACTATGCGGACTTTGATCACCTGCATCTAATTCAATGCAAAATTACTGCACTGGGGTCCCTGGCTTCTCGACATGTGAGCAAGATGGAAGCTTATTATACTGTACACAGAGGCAGACAGTGAAATGAAAGAGGTCTTTTGTCAGTTCTTTGATTACAGTAAGGCATTGTGACTGTTAAGCAGACTACCAGCAATTATGAGAGCCTGAGCGAGCGCCGGCAGAGAGTTTAGGCGGTAGAAGGGTATAGACAGACACAGAGATGGCAGAGAGAGAGAAAGGTGGGGAAAGAGACAGGGAAAAACTGCATCCCAGCCTCTTTTGAAAATACATGTGTAATCAAGGGCAAATGATGATTCAAGCATGAATGGGGTCATGAGAAGTGATGAAAACGTCAATGAAAATAGCTTCAGAAACACTATTGTGCTGGATTGTTTTGCCTGTGTGGATGATACAGGCACCTGAAAGCGCAGCTCGGATGTCTGCTGCGGGTAAACTTGGCTGTTATGTACCCTTTGATTCCATACAACAAGCAGATGAGACGTATGAGGCCCTGCATTTCCATGTTGAGCCCTCCCATCCTCCCTCTTTGCAATAAATATTGACAAAGAACGTGAGCCATCGCCCCGTCACAGGTTGTTAAAAGCAAACTTTATTGTGTGCTCACTGTCTGTGAACGTACAGTATGTGTGTGCGGGCATGTGTGTGTGTTTGCATGTGCATTAGCATATCACTGTTTACTCCAGAAGTTACTGTGAAGCGCCCGTTTCTCCTTGGGGAGAGCTGCTTGGCAAACACCTTGGAGTAAACAAGACAACCAGTGACAATATGCTAATGGAGCGATTCATTATTCCCCTCCAACAAGCTCCGCCTCGCCAAAGACACCTCAGATCTCCAACATCTCCATCACATCGCGCGTTTAGGATCCACGCGCAATAGTGCTGCTCTACCCCTCCCGCCGCTTCCCGATTAATATCTCATCAAAAGCTCCACTTTTCCTCTGAGCGGTCCATCAGTCATGTGGCTCGACAATGTTTCACTTCTGACAGTATCAATCGCCTAAGACTGCACAGGGGTGATGTTCTTTAAAGTGGCGCAAGATAAAGTTCTTCACCTTTAAATGCTGCAGAGTTGGATGCCCAACTTGTCAGAGGTGCCCTCAAAAATACAGATTGTTCCAGAAAGCTGTACAATTTCACTGTTCAAGTGTAGGCTGCCTCCCTCCCCTCTCTCTCTCTCTCTTTCTCTCTCTCTCTCTCTCTCTCTCTCTCTCTCTCACCCCAACCGGTCGAGGCAGATGGCCGCCCACCCTGAGCCATGGTTCTGCTCGAGGTTTCTGCCTCTTAAAAGGAAGTTTTTCCTTGCCTCTGTCGCCTAGTGCTTGCTCTTGGTGGGAACTGTTGGGCTTCTGTAAATAACATCACAGAGTACGGTCTAGACCTGCTCTTTTATGAAAAGCGCTGTGAGATAACTGTTGTTGTGATTTGGCGCTATATAAATAAAATTGAATTGAATTGAATTGAAGTGCACCATTAGCTGTTCCTTAATGAAGACGTTTCAGGCTACCAGCACAAACAGCACTGTCCCAGTCAATAAACAGCCGGATGAACCAATGGGAGGGGAAGGATTGCAGTAAGGTTCCCTATTAATTGAATCAGACGATGGATTGGATTTATTAACTCCGCAAATATTTATTTGTTGCCAGTAGCCTAAACTCATTACTCTCCTATGGATTTCTCCTCCTACACATTTACCGTCGTAAGTTAATAACAACGTTGCTTTGCATTGTTTAGAATCATTTCCACAAGCTGCTGAGCCCCAAAAGAAGATCTCTTAATGATGCGGGGGGGGGGGGGGGGGGGGGGGGGGG